>NC_045626.1:19567500-19660000 GCF_009829155.1 Mustela erminea | reverse complement strand
GCTTGTTATAATGCTGCATGATGATTGAATATTGGCATTTTTCAGACGAAGGAGGAGGCAGTTAAGTCATCTACATCTTAGTAAACCCATTTTGAAAACAAAAAATCAAGAAAGCAACAAAATCAATCAGCTCTGTCACACTACTTGCAATTTTCTCATTTGATGGTTTTTGAACTTTGTTTTTTTTGTTTTTGTTTTTTTCCAAAAATCTGACCATGTATTCAGAAACGCCTCACTGCACACTACTTCGGCTACACATGTAGGTAACACTTGAATCATTTTGTTAAATCACAGCCACTTTGATTATGTTATGTTTCCGATGATATAAACATTGGAAGGCACAGTGGTAACATTGTAGCATTCTAACCTTGTACCTCTGAAAATCCCAGAATAGGGTCACAAACGCAACATTACGTTCAGACAAACTCTTTTTGCCATGTCTCAGTAATGCTGCTTGTAATATCTACACATGATGTGACTTTTAAGTCCTGTGTTCCCAAAAGACTGGAGAAACAACTTTCTACTTATTTATGAATGAAAAGCAACATCAGGGTCAGCATTTGATCCTGCACTACCCCTCCGGAAGCAGAGTTGGCACTACAGGTTACGGTAACAAACCAGGGAAAGGGACAGAAATAAGACCCCCCGCCCCCAAAAGAAAGAAAAAAGAAAAAAGAAAAAACAACAAAAAAAAAAGAAAAAAGAAAAAAAGAAAAAAAAATCCGTATTTACAGTAAAATCTTTCTTTTAAAAAAGTTAATCAGTACTATTTTTTTACAGGAGAAAAAAGTCTGAAACAAATGAACAAAAGCTTACCATAGTCACTAAATTTTTAATATATATTTATATATATATTTATATATATATTTGTCATAGGTCTATAAGATCCATCTGTTCCTCCTACCCTAAGGAATGGCTAATGTCATCACTTCGTTGTCATCAGGACGTTTGCTGGTTTTGTTACTAGGGCAGCCGAGCTTCCCTTATTCAATATCCAGTAATTATAAACACT
Organism: Mustela erminea; assembly: GCF_009829155.1. Lineage (NCBI taxonomy): Eukaryota > Metazoa > Chordata > Mammalia > Carnivora > Mustelidae > Mustela > Mustela erminea. The sequence goes on along the minus strand of NC_045626.1, from coordinate 19,658,988 downwards.
AGCTGACTTGAATACCAACAAAAACGTTCATGTAGTTTTCTTCAGAAGTACACTTTTTCATTATTGCAAGTTTACAATTTTTTAAATTAAATATTTTTTTTCAGACTTACAAATTAATTATATTTTTTTTTTTCCAAAAGAAGTTTAGGCACAAATGCATTGCTCCACAGTGTGGAAAGATTGCCATTCAGTCTCTGGGCTGCGCCTCGGCTTGCACACGCCGCTTTGCACATTCTGAATGATATGTTAGAGGGTCGCCCCTCAAGTTGCACTTTTTTCTTTCTTTTTTTTTTTTGTGTGTTTTTCGGTTTTTTGATAATTGGGAATGCTGAAACCTCTTGCGTCTGCGATTCATAACTACTCAGACTTGTCTTATATTACAAAAAAAGGGGTTAAGGAGAAGTGTTTATGTGGGTTTAAGATAATACAGCTGTTAAGGAAGTGGTCTCTTGCATTAATGAAGCAATGTGGCAGCTTGGACCTGAGAAGGGAAAAAGAGAGGAGAATTAATTCATACGCTTAACACAGAAGTAAACGTTTTATTATTAAAACTTATTCCCCCCCCGAGGGAAAGAAAAGAGAATCTGTTCATCTGGGGGAAAGCGGACTTCCCTGAGTGACGCCTTGGCGAAGAGGGACTGACCGGGGAAAGGGTTCCCGAAATGGCTGAGAACACACTTGCCCTTTTACATCTGTCCCATGTGGTTCGACGCATCTCCCATTCCAGGGTGCGGGCCCGCCAAGGAGAGCGGGGGAGGCTCCGAGGACACCTTCTCCTCCTCCCTTCTTTTCAGACACGCGGCTTTCGGGTTCAGATTCCTTTCTGTGGAAGATGGAAGCAGAGCATTTGGTTAGCGCCGTGGCGTCTGGTAGAGGGCAGGATGGCACTCTTCTGTGCACCTGCTGACCCTCTCTCCGAGTCTCTCTCTACAGGACCGAGCGAAAGGAAGAGCTAGGAAGGGCACGCGGTGATCCGAGGGGTCAGTCCCTAGCACTAGTCCGACGACTGAGAAGGCCCGTGGCAGCATCCTGTCCTCGTCTTACTTGAAAGAGAATCCTGTGACTTCACCACGGAAGCAAGGGGAGCCGCCGCCCAGATTCAGACGTGATCTGCCCTTGACCCAGCTGCTCTCAAGGATGCTCAAGGCCAGCCAGCCCGTCTCCACCCACTGCGGCCGCTTCCACCGGGAGGCGGCGGGCCGGTACTGACCTCGGACTTGCTGCTCCAAGCTGAGGATGACGGCCACGGCTTGGTGCAGGATCAGGAGCTTGGTCTGGGGCTTGTCGCTCTTGAGGTGGAGCTGCACCATGCGGCCGAGCTCCTTGAAAGCCTCGTTGATGTCGCGGACGCGCAGGCGCTCGCGGGCGTTGTTCGCCATCCTCCGCTCCTTCTCGCGCTCCGCCTTCTGCTCGGGGGTCAGGTCCTCGTCGTCATTATTGCTGTGGGACAGAAGGGATGCGACATTTTCTAATGGTGTGGGGAAAAAGAAGGTGTCTACATTAGTGTTGTTTTCTTCCAGAGTTTCCAGGGAATGTGTCCATTTCCGGCTGCCGTGGGTAGCGGGATTTTACATCCACTTGAACTTGGGACTGCTAAAACGGTGCTGACAATCCACGCGCAAGACATTCGGTTTCTCCCAGACATTCAACCCAAACAGAACAGGAGAGGTGAAAGTTAGGGCCCCAAGCGCACTCCCGCTGATGCAGGGCCAAAGGGCAAACACAGCTCGGATCAATGAGGCTACACTGTGCAAAGCGGGTCACCGCCAACTTAGCCTTTTGTCAATGTTTCACCATTAACGAGCTTTGAAGGCGTGGCCAATCCACTTAACGTATCTGAGTCATTTTCTCCATGCAGTTAAAAGAAAAAAAAAAGGTTAAAAACGTCATGATCTCCTTGCCTTTTCATATCACGGATGTTTATCATCCTCAAAACAAGCTGGGAAAACCTGACTTAACGTCCACTACACAGAGCAAACAAAACAAAATACCAAGCACCTACTAGTTATAAATGACCATGATCTCATTGTGAGTCAAAAACGAAGTCCAAAAGCTAATCTCTGATCATGAGAACCAAAATATTACATGATTCATAGCAAAGGCATGGCTGGAGCCAGTAGAATCTGGAAAGGCAAGATTACTTCTGTCTGTTTCTGGGTGTCATGTTCACAGATTAGGAACTTTTGAATGGAGGGCAAACAGGATGATGGGCCATCTGGAAAGCATGTCGTATGAAGGTTTCATGATATCAGGGCTTCAAATATTTCATGGGTGATCGTATTAAAAAAAAGAGAGAGGCATGAGAGATGTATTGTCTCAGAAAGCAGAACAAAACAGAGACCTCTGAGTGGTAGAGACTGAGTTAACATGAGCAAGAAGCTTTTGGGGTATAAGAGATGTCATAAGAGATACACAAAATGAGGGAAACTTCACTGGAAAGTAACAGCTTCCTCATTATATCAAACGATGTGGAGGGGACCATTTGTAAGGATGTTAGTCTAGAAGTTCAAGCACGATCTAAAGGACCACGGAGGTTAAGCTCTCCTTGAAAATTCCATGAATCCGAAATGTGCCCAGAATAGAGATGTTAATCATGACATTTCAGATCGGGAAGACATGGGGTAAGTTATCTAGTCAATTCAATGCACACTTAATGAATGTTGGCTTAACATGTATGGATCTGAATCTTCTACTTTGGAGAATCTCTGGGTAGCTTCCAAATTGCACTAAAGACCAATTACAGCTGAGAAGCTCCAGTCAGTGAAAAATGGGAGTGGTATCCTTGGGTTGCAAGCACATGTTGCCAATACACATGATGTACGTAAGCCAAGAACACTTGTAAGGGTGGGGAAAAGGAAGACACCAAAGGAAGATGCTTTAAGACTTGGCTTGTCTCCCTGTAGGTTAAACTCCCTTCCAGATGGGACCATCCACCCCAGAGGAGTGCTGGTGGACACACAACTGCCCTGAACCAGTGGGAAAAGGTTCTTCCTATGCCATCTGGTCCTTCTCACTTCTTCTGCCGAACCCTCCTCCTCCTCCTCACCCGTGACTTCTGCTGACGGGGAGGCAGCCACGGCTACCGTGAATTCGCATCCACATCCCGCAACACAAATAGGACGTAAGACATGAAATGAGAACAGAGCCAAATCTCTGCTGGGCCCGTCCTGAAGCTAAAATCTGGGCAACATTTTTAAACATTGAACAGGTTGCCACAGCTTTCACAACATTGCCTTGGAAAGTGGGAACTTGTTTTCCAAAGGTATTCAGGCTAATAACTAATTAGAGTTGGTTATTCACTCATAAGTATGAAATAGATTGGCTATGCAAAGAAAACTGCCTAGTGTTGCCTTACATCACAGGCTTAGAGACATAAGCCAATGCCACAAGCGTAACCTTTTAAAAGAAGTGGGTTCTTAACAGCAAGTTAAAATGTTGTACTGAAATCTACATGCATGAGTCATATAGAAACTATATGCATAAGTCAGGGCCACTAGTTAAATTACTAAGAAATGAATGGACTGACAGAGGTGATGGGAGGGCTGTGAAAGCCACCACCCGTGTCGCCATGAGACAGGAAACTCTGCGGGGATGGTGGGAGGGGAGGGGTAGGGAGCTTTTAGGACTTTTGGATAAGAAAATCCATCCCAAGGGGCATGTTCTTAATTCCTAAAGGGCATTAGAGCTAAGCCTGAGAACAACAGCTTTTAGAAGGGGATGTGCAGTCACAGCACGATTGATTTAACTTATAAATAAAAACAACCCAAGGGAACTGAGGCAAAGAACCTGGGTGTGACGGTGTTCCCAAACCACCTGATCATCAGATTAGGATTCACATTCCAGGAAACAGATTCTAATTGAAAGATATCAGATTATTTAAGAAAACCAACCAGAAGCTATTTTCCTGCAGCTGTATTTTCTGTAGAAAGGAGTATCTGAGAGAAAAAAGTGAGCAACTTCGGTATCATCATCATCATCATCATCATCATCATCATTATTATTAAATACCAACACGTTTAAGATAGAGCTGGGAAATCAGTGCTTTCTCACGTTCGAGAGAAGAGAAAAGTCATAGCTGCATATACCTCAGCTGCATTTTCAACATGGCTAAGATCTCTTTTTAGAAATATTTTGGAAAGATCATTTCTGACCAAATTCGCAGAATAAGCATAGTTCTTTTTTTTTTTTTTTTTAAATCAACCATTTGCACTTGAATCAGTTACAAATTGTCTGCACTGCGTGCAGTGAGCACGAGGTCCAAATTCGTAAGTGCAAAGACATTTTAGGCTTCCCTAGAGGGCCGGTATCTTAAATGATACTTTAGCACCTCTAGAGCAAGCCTTGAAATTTCTTTTCAGCTGTAGATTTACCTGCCAGGAAAAAACTGAGTAGTTTCTTCCTGTTCTGTTCACTTCATCAAAGTCCAATAAAGGAATTAAATGAAGCGACAGTATCATATACTGTTACCTAGATCTTGACCTAGTAATCGATTTGATATCCTTCTTGTCGTCATCTAACTTCTTGTCCTCGGAAGACTTCGTGTCCTGAAGGTTCTCATCGCCCTCGTCGTCGGATTTGATCTCAGAGCTGCCGGAGGAGACGCTCTGGCCCTGCAAGCCTGGCGGCATGCCTGCCGGAAAAGGGAGAGAGAGAGAGAGAGACCAGGTGACGCTTCCACGGAAGACCCGAGGCACCAGCACATGCTCTGCGGATTGTGGAGTTGTGCCTATACCCTTCAGCTGCTGAACGGTGATCCTCCTGCCGTGGTTTCTTTTTTTTTTTTTTTTCATGCTATCTGGTGAAGTTTCAAAAATGCACCTGTGGAAGCAAGTTCTCTTTGCATTGGCTCCGAGGTTAAATTCTATTTTGCAATCTTTTGGAGTAGATGGTAATTTCACTGTCTACAAAACATCAACTTAATTGCAATGAAAATCATAATCATGAAAATCACACACCTCAATGTTCTGATTAAGAACCCAAGTAAATATCAGCTATTATATTGAGTTTCTTCCATATGCAATGATTTAATAGAAAAATGTCCTTAAAATATAATTCCCAGGGAGTACGCTAAATATGTACAGTCAAGGCTTCAATAGATACCCTAATGATATTCTGAAATTAGGCTTCTCTTATCCTCGAGGAGTAATCAGCATTTAAAAATGGTACATATGGAAAGCAGTTAGCTGCTCGCTGAAGAAATTTCTAGCTTTAACCACTGCTCAACTTTTAAGATCACAATGCATTTCAACTTTCAGGATCACAGTAGATTTTAATACGTGACCGTCGTATCCACTTATTTCTAAGGTAGAAGCATGTCTATTGGGTATTCTCCTCTATTCGTAGGCACTCAAAATTTGGTCTGTGGTCCAGAAGGAACCTTATCGCCAGAACTCTTCAGAGATGCAGAATGCCAGACCTCCTGAATCAAAATCTGCATTTTAACAAGATCCTCAGGTCATGCCTACATAGGCTAAGTTTAAGAAGTGGTGATCATCTCTTTCTCCACATACATAATTAATATTCAGATTTGTACAATGTTTAGCAGGTGAAAAAAAGCTTCTGCCTATCGCCATGGCAGTATTACCATCTTTATTCCAAACACGGAGGGAGGGTCATAAGAGAATGTTATTTAAGGGTCTGCAAGTCCCCGGGCCAGGCGGTAGCCCAGGGAGCAGGGGACCCAGGTCTGGCCCCTGCGACGTCACTCCCCGGGGTCATGGAAAGCTGCCTGGCATCCGTGGTTTGAGGCAGTCGTTGTGGGGCGAGAGGAAAAGAGTGAAAATCATTCCACCAAGTCCCAGTTTTGAGACGTACCTACATTTCCTTCGATCTTAAACGACAAAAACAATTTCCTTCCTTCCTATTCATTTGGAAATATCATGTTCAGGCTACAACTAACCACATTAGAGGACCTGAATGAGGAAAATGTGGAAATAGCTAAAATAAAATTTCCTCTCATCAGGCTGTCGTCTCATTCCCTGCTGAGAGAGGACCAGGATCTCAGAGGATGTTTGAGCAAAACAGTTCCTGAAGAAACACAATTAGCCGGCTCCGTTCTAACTACTTTCCCATTCGCTTACCATTTTTGTACCAAATTTGACTCTTGGTTTTTTGCCAGCGCTTCCTTAGGGACGAATGCCAAGGGCGCCTGGGATCAACACTGGAGTTGCTATTGTCTAAGCGAGGGCAGGGTGCCTTCGGGGGCGGACCTACCTCTGTAAGGGTCCTGGGGTGGGTTCAAATCAGGGGACGTTGCAGACTGGACAGGAAGCTGCGGAACTGGAACCTGGTTTGGCACAAGAGAATGGCTGCCTCTCAGGGCCACACCGTCTTCACGATGGGCCCCAACCTGTAAGGGTGAGAGGAACGGCAGAGTTTAGCGGGAACCAGAGGGAGGGCAGCAAGGACCTGCGGAAGGAAGACGGGCCTCGGAAGAACGAGACTCCCAAATGCCTTTCACTAGAGGGCGCTGAAGGACCACACTTGCACCTACAGTAGCCGGCAAAACACTTCACACTCCGTGAGATGCCGCGCGGTACATCCAGTGACAAATATGGCAGAGGAGCTCAGGCAGGTAAAACGTCAAATTGTCTCCCAGGGTGCTGCAGTGGAGCGCACTGATTCGTACCCATCTGTCTTCTATCATGTCCGCCAACAGATCTGACAATTATCTTAATGCCCATATGCTTAATTGTGGGCTTCTCAATTCCCCCATTGCTATCGGAAATCCTACAGGAATTTCAATTTGGCATTCGACTTTCATTTCAGGGGATAAGATTCTCAGGCCTGCCATTTTTTTTTTCCATAATGCCAGCTAAGCCTCTGACAGCGGAAGCTACAGCAGTATGGGACACAGCCCCTGCTCGGTACAAATATAATAAAATGTCACCTGGCTTTCCAAAACGGGCAGCCCATTCCAAATTAATGTTTACTGCATTTCATCAGCTGCTGAGTTCCAAATCCAAAGGGGGACCGTTTCTGCCAATGCCACCACACCGGAAAATGTACCAATAAAGGTTTTATTAAACACACCAGTAATGCCATCATTGCCATGCAAAGATGTTTGGACATTTTTCCATTTTTTTTTTTCCTCCCACTATTCTGATCCTAGAAAGACACCATACTCTAAACACTTTAGGTTTCCATGAATAAAATTACGGAATACAGCATGATGACTTGGTCTGGAAGAATTACTGCTGAGCTTTTTATTAACTACTACTACCCACTCTGGGGTCCAGAGATGTTGCACTAGTGACAGTGAGACAGCCATTGCGGACTTTATAGCTTAATGCCTTAAAGCAACACCATTAAGCATTTGCAAACCAAGAGGAACAGGACTAGCTGACATTTTCGTTTGCATTTCCGAGGAGTTATTCTCCGAGTCTATTGTTGGGTGAACACGGGTGCGGGACAGTGGGCCTGACACTAACAATATTTATCCATGAATTTCTACTGCTACGAATCAAAAAGTTTATTTTTTTTTCCAATCCCAAAACAAAAACCCTACAAAGCAGAATCTTCCTTCTTTTTGCTGCCAAATGTTTTAGAAGAGTGTTTCCAAAGAACGCAACAACAATAAGAATCTGAACCGACAACAATAAAATTCACAGAACCGAAGGAAGTACATTCTATCTAAAGGCAACCTAGTATAAAGTATCACCATTATATAATCCAAAACAGCACAGAAGGAAATAACTCGGGGGGGGGGGGAAGGGGAGGGATCGCGTAAATCATACTAATTGCTCAGGTTCAAAATATACCAAGAATATACAGGATTTAAAGATTCGTGAGCATCGGGGAGTATAAATGAATGCTGTGGCTAAGAGTCCAGGGCTGTCTGCCACCTGTGCGCCTGCGTCCCTTCCCAGAACATTCTGAATGGTGGCTATTTCGCTTCTATGTGGGAGCTGCAGATGTAAGGGGACCATGATTACCTCCTAAAGCAGCCCATTCCATTTTAATCACAAGTTGGCCTCCTTGTACACTCCACCCACTGATTCTAGTCTCAACTTCTGGAGTTCCATGGAACAAGTGTAAGCCCCCTTTGTCTAGGCAACGCCCCCACCAGGCCACTGCGGTCTCCCCTGGTAACTGACGCCGGATCACGCCGGTCAGGCCCACCGGATGCCCCCAACCATTTCTCACTCGCTCTTGGTCTGTTTTTATATTCGTTCCAAACAAAAGAGTGATTGCTATTTTCCATTCAGGTTTTGATTTGCCACTTTTGTATTTGTGCATTTAGAAGACTCATTCGATTGATGATCATCCTTTCAATCTAAGGTGTCAACTTGTAAGGATGAATTTGCAGGGCTTGAGCAAACGGTAGCTCTTTGAGCTTGTCAATCAATGGTAACGCAAATAATTCCCATAGTGCTGATGCGTATTTACTGGTATTCCCAATGGGTTTAATCTCTTAAATTTCCATAGAAGATGACTGTGAATTGGAATCACTGAAGGTAACCACAGGTTTGAGTCTAGCAAAGATGGAAATCCCTTTTATGTTAAAAATCATTCTCTTAAAACACCCAAGCTTTCCTTGTAAGCATCCATGATGTAATTTAAGGTTACTATTTTGCTTTTCACTTGAAATACATTCATAGATTAATCCTGCATTTCTTTCTTTCCTTCTAGATCACATTCAGATTAGTTTTTACAAGAGGAAAAAGAGCCCACAACCAATTATCTTTATGCTTTCTCTGCCTCAACTACTATGAAAGACTGAGTAGAAAGAATAAAATAATAAGAGCCAACAATATCTAGATTTTTAACTGTAATTGGCTTCTTTGTTAGCTGTGTAACCATGGACAAGGTATTCAAATCCCAAATGGGAAAATAACACCAAGTGATAGAGAATGAGTCCCATGTTTATTGCAAAGGGAGGTAATATGCAAAGCAACTATTATATAATAGGTACACAGTAATTATAGAAACTGTTACGTGAAACTATCTGAAAGTACCTGCATACGACATAAAAATAAGAGTCTATGGAGTTCAAACCCCTTCAGAACACAAGCTACCTTCATTCATGATCATCTTTGCACTCTCTGTCCCTATTTTGCTCACATGCATTTGATTCTAAATCCTCTTGCACAATGAGAGTAAAATCTTAAATGATATTGTAAGTATGTTTGACAATTATAAAATATGTTTGTTCCAACTATATTTGTTTGGATTTTAGCCATACATATTACACCTAACTTTATTTTCTATAGATCATCTTAGCTCATCTCAAATATACCTAATAATTTTCCATAAAGGAAATTAGGAATAAAGTTACTTTTTTTTTTTTTTTTTTTTGAGAAAGTGCATACATGCCTGTTCTATCTCTTGACCTTGAGATCATGACCTGAGCCAAGAGTCAGGCACTTAACTGACTGAGCAGGTGCCCCCTGCAGGTGTACCCAGGTGCCCCTGCTCTTGATGTTTTAAGGCCTCCCGTATAAACTATGTACTTTCCAGGGCAAATGAACGAATGATGATGGGTCCAGATCCATGTGGTACTGAGCCTGATTCCTCAGGATCAGTTCCATTGACTGGGACTGTGGGCTCGTATTCCAAAGAATTAACGTTGCTTTGTTTGTTTCCTTGGCCACAGGCAGCTTGTCCTAACCCTGTTTACTTCTCTTTCAGAAACAGCATTTCTGGTCACATAAGAGACAAAGAAAAAAGAAGAAAGACTGGGTGGCTAGCCCACTCCATCACCAGAATCCCTCTGAAATAGAAGGAGGAGCCATGTGATATACAAGGGTCAGGGCTCGTCCATCTTCCAAATAATAAATATGTAATAATATAATAAGAAGAAAGCAGATTCCTTCAACCTACAAATCAATTCTAGGGATAGCACCTATTTTTAGAAAATCTATACTTCATTAAAGCCCTATTTGGATAATGTTTTCATCTAGGTAAAAAATAAAGTTAAAAGCCAGCCTAAAAAAAGCAGTTAATTTTATCAATACTGTTTGTAATTTTTTTTGCAATCTTTAAGAATAGTCTTCTTAGTTATATACAATATGGTTTTAGATATGCTTATGCTGAATGTAAAAGACAAAACTCAAATCTCAAAATTATTCCATCAGTGTTCATTGATTGACCCAAGAGTACATTTGTTAAGCCAAGAGATACTTACTAATACAGTTTCGTGCTTGTCGCTCCGGGAGGTGAATAAATTGGATGACCTCGTGGAGCTTACAGTGATCCTCTGAGGCAGTTTTGGGCATTGATTAATTTAGTGTGGCGGTTTTAACAGTAAGTCTCTCAAAGGAAAGGACATTCATCATGATTTCTGTAATTTGGGTTTTGGACCCAGAGAGCTCTTTTGGACTTAAGGCCACTTCTTCTCTTTCATGGGTCATTCCAGCCTCTCTCGTACTTCTACTGGTACCTCTGTCTCTCTGGCTTTTGTCGCCTCCTGGCTACAGCCTGGACGCTCCCTTCATGCACCTCTCAGTACACTCTTTCAGGTTCCGTACTAACTGCTGCGAACTCCCTTAGTATTTCTGAGTCCAGAACCCCCAGATCATCTGATGGTGAGCTCCTCATTTTGAAGAACCCATGGGCCATCCCTTGAAGGGGCCACTTTAGGGCCAAGTGTCCCCATGAACTGGTTCAATGAGCTACAAAAGAAGAGGGGAGCTCATGTGGTCCAAGCATGGTTGCCCCTTCTGCCCAGATAGCCTGCCCCCCACATCATGGCTCTTGGGTGTAAATATCTAAGTCATCCTGCATCTCAGGTCAAGGTGTAGTCAAACCCTGACACAGCTATCTAAATTCTCCCGTGTTAATGTCACTGGGAATAACTAAGTATCTTTAGAAGTATATTACTTCTTTTGAATCAGAAAAGCACCATGTAATTTTAAATAACCTTACTTTCCAAGGGAAGAATTGATATATTAATTAGAAGCACTTTCCACTCGCAGAGTAGAGACTAAAAGGGCTTGTGAAACTTGGAACCCCGTTAGGCCAAATTCCCCATTTTATAGAGAAGAAAGCTAAGGTTGGAGATAGTCAAGTGACTTGGCAAACGTCTAGTAAGAAGAATAAAACAGGATCTGAGCTCAGAAAACTTATAACAGCATCAAACAATTTGATTTGGTGTGTGTGTGTGTGTGTGTGTGTGTGTGTGTGTTTATGGGAGCAGAGTTAAGGGACAAAGGGGGTTTACTTCCTGGAGCTTTTGTTTCCAAAAGTGTGCATACATGTACATAGATGTGTGTGTGTATAGATATGGATATGAAAACCATTTTCTTTTTCTCTATCACAGGGGAAAAACCACCACAGCTCATCACCGATGGCCAAGACCAAGATGTCTAACTAAATTATAAAATTTAATATTTGCCACAACTCCTCCAACATAAACAGATTTAAAAGACATGCAGCCTCCAATGAGGTGGCTGTTGGCAAGGCTGCTGTCATGTGGGGATCCGCATAGCGTCCTGGTAAATATCCTTATCCTGATCCTTGGGCTCACAACAAACACCACAAACAAAAAAGACATTCGGTGTTTCTGCTCTCTTTGTTTCCAGGGAGTATTGTGAAAGTAATTATTCTGTTGTATTTAAGAGGCCTATTTCATGGATGGGAAAATGTATTAAATTTCATTTGGCAGTTATTCAATCCTTGTTAATGTTATCTCCAGAGATAACTGCTTCAAAGCTGGCTTTCAGGCCGCCCTTCCTTCCTTTCTACCATAATCCTTCTAAGAGAGCGTAGGCTGCGAACTTCGGGAAACTTGTCATCAATTTCTGGACCAAGCAACATTGATACAAAACTCCACAGGCTACCAGGAACTTTTTGGTATAGCAAAAGAAAACTCTGTTATTAATGGTATCTGGTCAAATGTTTCCTTTTGACATAGGTGTTTTTAAGAAGAAACAAAATAAGGAAATGGGACAAAGAAAAAAAAAAAGCCCTGGTAACTTTTTACTCTTTTTACTTTTCTCTCTTCTCTTTCTCTTCCTCTACAAACACGGAAGAAAAGTCGATGGGCTTTAATTGTCCTTAGACACAGAAGGCAGTGTGGATGTCTGAACGGTCATCTCCCCACGAAATATCAATCACACATGACAGCTGGAGAACGCTAGATTTCAGTCTCAATGATCTCTCCAGATCTCCCTCATGTTAGAGGAAAGCAAACTTATTTTCCCAAATGTGCAAAACACCGTTTAGTCCAAAAGTGCATCTTTTAAAGAGGTAGGAAGCGGCCATGCAGACTTTAATGGCTCACAGATGGCTCACGGAAGTTCACGGAACGGCAGCAGCGGACGCATTCTGCGGGGAAACAGTCCTGGGGGCACTGAGATGCGGTGGAAACCGAGACCCGCCTCTAATAACCAACTCCTTTGTGCGAGAAAGCCCTAACATCTGGGACGCCCTTCAACCACAAATATCACTTCCATATTTCTCAGTTGAGAAACTCATCAGACGACTTTTTAAAAACTCCTGTCATTAAACATTTTTTTTTTTTTTTAAAGATTTTATTTATTTATCAGAGAGAGAGGGGGCAGAGAGCAAGCACAGGCAGACAGAATGGCAGGCAGAGGCAGAGGGAGAAGCAGGCTCCCTGCCGAGCAAGGAGCCCGATGTGGGACTCGATCCCAGGACGCTGGGATCATGACCCGAGCCGAAGGCAGCTGCTCAACCAACTGAGCCACCCAGGCGTCCCATGTCATTAAACATTTAAAGGACTTTTCACTAAAGTCAGAACCGATGCCATCCTTTGGTTTGGATTTTGATTCTTGGGAGATGTTTATGAGGGAAAGCCTCCCTCACTCCAGAGGACACCTGTTTCTTCCCCCAGAAATCTCACAGCTTCGTTTACGCTTTGCCTGAAATTTAAGGTAATTCCTCATTGGGCAATTCTAGGGAGGTTTCTTTAATTTTTATGCTCCAGATGATAAAATAATTTTCAAAAGGGCTTAAACATGATGTAAATGACCCTGACTTGGCAGGCCTGACCTGTCACGTGATCAGCTAGGCCGAAACTCCCAAGAATGTCCACCCAAATGGTTAAAATGAATGATTCTGTGATTTAATTCAAGAGATGCAAATGGGTGTTATCTGATTTCAGTTCATCTTTTTTTTTTCTCTTCACTTGTACGTTCCATCCATCAGACCTGTTTCATTTCTCTCCTTTGTATCTCCACCCTCTGCCCTCACGTCTCTACATGACTTTCCTACAGTGGAAACCATAAGTAGATGTGGTCCTCCGAGTGAGAACCTCAGCAGGTGGTTCGTGGAGTCCCTATCACCCCTTCCGGCCCCGGGTAGCAGGTTACTAAGTAGTTTGTAGGGAACTAAACTTACTCCATGCTTAATGAACCCAAGTCTCTCCAGCACAGAGATGATGGTGAAATTGTGCGCTGACTGGTAGGTAGCTTCTTTTGTTTGGCCTGAAGGAAAAGACGATTATACACCTGACGTGTGCTTGGGAGTTCTGATCCCACTGTACAGACACACCTGTGAGCTTGTGTACAACCACGGGACTAGATTCCATACAAGTTGCTCTGTAGGCAGCCAAGGAGGTCAACCCCTAGGGATTTAGCTGTACCTAACTGGCCTTTCTTTTTTAATGCCTTTCTTATCATCCAAGTAACACAGGCTTATTGTAAAATATTTGAAAGGAAGTGGAAGAGTTACAAGCCTAATGAAACATTCCCTTCCCATCACCTCCTAAATATTCCCCTTCTGAATGATTTACTCTTTGCCCATAACCCTTGCATGTCAGCTTTCCATCGTTCTGTGGATCAAGTCTAAGATCGATACCTTGTGCACCTGTGTCCTTCACCTGGACACCGGAGGACCCTTCCAGTTCCCTCCTGTTTCCAAGTTCCTGCATCTCCAGCTTCGGTTACCCACTCATGGTTCCCCATGTGCTGCATTCACTCCCGAATCGGCAAGGCTCTTGAGCCAAGCCCTCCCTGTTCTGCTTCCCAGAGCTGGTTTCCTCTGCACAACTCACCAACCACTTCTGTTTTGTTAGTCCCACAGAGACCCGTCTTCGCACTCTTTGTCGGCTGTTTGGGTCTCCAGCGCGCTCATCATGGCTGGACCCAGACAGGGCTCTCCCCTGACTGTTCATTGTGGGACACCCCCGCCCCCCCCGTGAATATTCACGCAAGGACAGTGCTTGATAGGGCAGGACATACACTTCAATGCTTCTGTTTTTCTGCCATGCATAAAGTCCATCCCTGTCTTGAGATGGAAGAGTCCCAAGGGCAGGGACTGGGTGTACAGGTTACTGTGTAGCACTGTAATATTATATATTATAACGTGCAATTGGGTGCTTTGTAAATAGTCAATGACGACACGCGTGGCACAAACCTGTGAGACTGTTTCTGAAATCAAAAACCTTTTGACATGGTCAACTATACGTTTTGCACATTTCTATCAAAAAATGAACATTGTCAACAAATGCCTCAAAGATGTGTGCTGTGTGCAAGGCACGATTTAGGTATGTGTAGGAGAAATGATAAACGATAGACACACCTATCATTTACAGGTTCCTACATCTTAATGGTAGAGCCATTTAAGACAAAAGAAAGTGAATGTCATGAGGTAGGACCAGGTTGGGTGGGGTGTCAAAGGATGGGCAAAAATGTTCCAAATTGAGAAACCAGGGACTTCTTCAAGGAGGTGGCGTTTCAGATAGGCTCTGAAGGACGGGGAGATTTTTGATACAAATTACTTAAATTTTTTTTTTTTTAAACGGACACAACATCGATGAGGTAACATTTCAACTTTAAATCGAAGTTTCTATTTTTACATCAAGAAGTGGCATTATTTTGATATTACAGCTATATGAAGACGCAGCTAAGGGCTGCATATGAACATGTTTTCATGTTGTCAGAGTACATATTTTGGACAAAAGGCAGATTTTTGTAAAGCCCATTATAAACCTCACCGGCTCTACTACAAAGTGAACAACACAGGGCATTTTGGACACAAATGGTACCTCGCTGTGTGTGTGTATTATTGCCCCAAATGATTCACTTGTATTTAACTGCAGTGAAGTCTTTCATCTCCCAGCTATACAATAATAGTTTCCATACGACCAGTGGCTCTGCTATAAATAAGATCAAAAGCAAAAGAAAGGATTTAATAAAAGAAAATGACATTAAGAGTAGCATTAAATCGGGGGGGAAAATACCAATATCCAACTATGTTGTTTGTTTTCTTGAGACTGAAGCTCCCACACGGTACTGAATAGCTTCCCCAGTGTGTCACGAAAAGGCATTTTATAAGGAGGAGGCACGTACAAAATCCATTTGGGTACGTCTCAGAGTGGTAAAGATTGAGCTGGGGGGCAGTGGGGAATGTGGGGGGTAGGAAGGGCGCCCCCCACTGCAGAGGCAGGCTGGAGAAACCGTAAGCAGCCTTTTTCACACCGAGAGTTCAAGGGAATGTGTGGATGGCAGACATCCATCCATTTCTCTATCCTTTTCTGTTCCATTTAATGGAGATAGACTTTGGGTAATCCAGAGATTCTCAGAGAATCATAACATTGCTCAACTCTCGTACATGAGTTCTGAGAAAGGAAGTTTTTTTTGGCAATGCACTGTGACTTGATATGAAGAGCCAACTTCCCAAACAAATTCTCCTCTAGTTCTTAAAAAAAAAAAAAGTTACAATGTTAATCTCTATTCCCGACTGGATAAACAGCTGCTAATAACCTCCAGCTCCCAGGGGAGGGGGTTGTTTCCTTTCATCTTCAGACTGGTGGATATCTGACGTGCACTGGCCTTTAGTGATTCCACATGTTTCTTTCTTTGCCTTTTTCAAAACTGCCCTGGTACTGGTCTTGCCATTTCAGGTTTCTTTTCGCCCTTAGACTGTGTCCATGGAGTTGCAGGACATCCTCAGTTATGGTACCACTTACTGGAAATGCTAGTTCTTTCACTGTGGGTGTATTTAAAGAGGAAATTCACGCACTTACAACATCCAAAGGAAGCCAGAATCTTGGACCTTTGTATTTGAAGCTTTGCAAGGGAAATCACCATTTTGGTTTCTTTCAGACTGAGCTAATTATTCACTCAAGGGCTGGCTACGTTCAAACATACTCAATTCCTAATAGCACCGGTAATGCGATTGCTTCCTTCTCTCTGTTTGTGTGCTAAACAGAGAGGACAACGTCAACACTTCTCCTGTGCTAGGAAGTACCCTGCAGAAGGTTACAGGCCGGCTGGCCCCCAGAGTCATTCTCACTTGTTCTCGAGCACCTGCTTTTACTGGTGACCTCAGTTCTACACCTCAAGATTCAGACATTTCGCAAAACAGCTTTTTAAACAAAAACCAGCTGTTTCCCATCTAGACTACAGGGGGAAGAATCTGGGCAGCTCACAGAAACATTACCCAGAGACTACCATTCCCCCATAACTTTCACACACTTTCGGCTCCAAACGAGACCCGTCCGTGTGCAGGAGTCCGGGAGAAGGCAAACGTGAAATTAAAATGTGGAAACTCGATACCCTGGTTTTCGACGGTGTGTCCAATGAGCTGCCTGGAAATGAACGTGGTTATTGTATCAGGACAGTGCTACCCAGAAGATGTCATTTACCTAATACTGGAGAGATCTTCTGGTTCAACTCAACTTCGTAGTTGTAAGATGATTTATGGATGCAGAGGAAGCTATAATTATGTACAACTGTGAATGTCAGCCAATTAGGTAGAATCCTCGTGTTTCAGAAATGCGACGTTCAAGCTTTTAAAAATTTTTTTCATTTTTTTTTTTTTTAGGTTTTCCCTCTTAAAGCTGCCTTGCCTAAAACCTCTTCTTATTTTGAGCCCATTTTACACTTCTATTTTCTAAGCAATTAAGATACTTTTGATTTGAAAAATTTACAGCCACAATAAAAGTTAAAATAACACAACGACCACAGATTCTGAAAAAATATAAAATGGCCAAGGCCTAGCCTCAGCTTTTAAACAGTGCCAAGTCGCTCCAGAATTTTCTGTTTTGGTATGAATGACATAACTGAATTACTTCATGAGCTGCTACTTTAATTCCTAAGGGTGGAAAATTCCATGAGTTAATTTAATTTGGATGTAAAAAATATACATGAAAACTCGCTCTTCCTGTGGACTCTCATGTGAAATATTTGAGCCAATTGTTGGAGCTGCTGTACTCTGAGGAGGGGGAGGGGCTTTCCACCCAAGGCTGTCCGGCCGGTGCCGCCCAGCCCGTATCATCATCAGATTTGGGCATATGAGATCCTTTATTTTCTGCATCTGTTTTTAATCACTTTATTTGATAGCTCTGCAATGCCCTTTCTAGCTCGTTCCTAACTGCTGAGATCCTACACAGACGCTAATATGAGCTCCATGACACCTTTTGCAGGAAGGTTTTCTTAGGAAACCTTAGGTCTCCTAAGGCTAGACCACGTTCGTCCTTCTCTGAACTGTTTGTTAGGTCACTTCATCATTCCACCTTGCATTAGAGTCAGACACATACTTGTGTTATCGCCCCCCTCCCCGAGTCAAAGGCCTAAAGGATCAGAGACTCTCGTGCACATTTCATAACCCCCAAAGGATCTGAAGCACAGAAGACACAGAATGAGGGAATGAGCATCTGTATAGTTGCTAATATATACAATATTATCTTTCCTCCCCAAAAATCTGCTTTCTTGAGGAAACAAGGATAATACCACCTTTTTAAAATGCAAGGGTTGTGCCTTTTCTAAACTATGGACAGTTCAGCATTGTGTCCTTGTCCCCAAGAAGAGTTCGATTTAAAAATATGACAGTGACTATGCTATTCAAAACATCTACCTGCTTTTTCCTCTATTATTTAAGAAGAAGACATCATAAAAATACAATGAGGCCAAAGAGTATCTTTTAAATACGCTTTTATATTTTGAAAGCGGGGAAAACAACCAGTTTTTGTTTTTATTCATTTAAAGTTCATGGGGCGCCTGGGTGGCTCAGTGGGTTAAAGCTTTTGCCTTCGGCTCAGGTTATGATCCCAGGGTCCTGGGATCGAGCCCTCCATTGGGCTCTCTGCTCAGCAGGGAGCCTGCTCCCCACCCCACCCTGCTCTCTGCCTGCCTCTCTGCTTACTTGTGATCTCTCTGTCAAATAAATAAATAAAAATCTTAAAAAGGATATACTCCCCACCTTAAAAATAAAATAAAATAAAATAAAATAAAATAAAGTTCATGACACCAGGGTGTTAAACACATACTTTAGGGGAAAAACAATTTGGGGAACTAGGCTTATTTTGTCCTAGAAGTGGAGAAAGGGAATCTTTTGGGTTTGACAGTCCAACAGAGACTATCTTGTTTCCAGGTCACAGGACCTGTTTTGGGTGAAACAGGTATTGATGGGGTGGGGTGAAGAAGGGATCTACCTAGTTTGGACCTACTGCTGTGGGATCTGCCCACACAACAGATCCTAACCCCTCATCTCAGGGGCTATCAATGGAGCACAAGTGGTCCCACTGCTATGGTTGTATTTAAAACCTCTTGACTTTCATTTACGTGAATGCAGAAATGTCAAATGGGGAGTTCCAGGTTTCTGAAGCTGCTGTACCTAATCCACGGTTAAGAGAATGTCTTTAAGTCAGACAGAAAAAGACAAATACTGTATGTTCTCATACGTGATACGTAGATTCTTAAAAAAAAAAAAAAAAAAGAGCTCAAGGAAATAAGCTAGTAGAAGAGCGGTAGCTGGGGAAATGGGAAGATGTTGGTCAAAGGGTACAAACTTGCAGCTATAAAGTGAATAGACTGTGGGACTGAATGTACAACAAGGGAACAGTAATTACTCTAGTAGATATTTGGAAGTTGTTAAGAGTAGATCTTAAAAAAAGTTATCATCAGGCACACAAAAAAAGGTAATTATGTGAGAGGATAGAGGTGTCCACTAATTTTACCGTGGTGATCATTTGGCAAAATATACACATACACGAAATCCTCCAATTGTCCACCTTAAGCTTACATATGTAGGATGTCAAGACTATCTCCACAGGCTAGGAAAAGTTTGAAAAAAATAAAAAGAATTTCTTCAAGTTTTTTCTTCCCTCTTTTTTTCCTTAAGTTTTCTTAAAATAAAGTACACTATTGATATAGATTTTTTAAAAAGTTGAGTCAGTTAAGTCTGCTAGTCTGCTCTCAGAAATATAATTGTGGAGATTATGATAGATGGTGAAACACTATAGATAGGCAAATTGCTTAATCAAAGAGAGAAACCTACATTAGTTTCTATATAGTAGCTATGGAAAGATGCGGAGATGACTAAGATCCTGAGTGAAATTCTGAAACAGGCTATTTAAAAGATAGTTTCGAAGTGCTTTGAAAGAGAAGCAATGACCTCTCAAACTCAGTTTGGTTCCACCAAGAACAAGTCTTTGTGGACAAACCTCACTTCCTCATTCATGGAAATGCCACATGTCCGCTGTCTTGTGATAATGCTAAGGAAAAAATGAGAGAAGGCGGACAGTGGGAGAGTAAAATTAGTTGAACGTAACTGGCTGAAATATTAAACCCAAAGGATGAGGATGATGTAAGCATTGAGAGATAGTCTGTAGCCTTGAACCTCAGGCCTTCTGCTCTGTGTCCTCCTCTAGTTAACATTTTTATTCATGGCTTTGCTAAGGGCAATAATGGCACCCATCGAAACAACCAACGACAGTGTTGGCAGAGTATGTGACCGAATGAGGACCTAAAGAAGAGCTTTCAACTGGAAACAGACTGAAGCTGCAGGATGAAATTCACAGGTATAGAAAAACAACAAAACAACAAAACCAAAAAACCCCACAAAAACCCACAAAGGCATAACGTGAAGTTTTGTAACAGTACAACACAACGCACACAAGGGTAGTTGAGATGCGTGTGGCTTATGGATTTCAGCTGATTAGAAATTCAGTATCCGCCAGCAGGATGATGAAGGCATCAAAAATGACTAATAGGATCTTGTGAGGATCTTTAAATGAATATACAGCATATCGAATGGGTTTGGTAATAGACCCACCCTAGCCCACCCTGATGATTCCTTAAGCACTGTGCTTGGTTTGAGACTCTACATGCTAAAAAGTCCTTGAAAAAGAAAGCATTCCTTTTAAAATAGGGAGAATGCACTGGAAAGTCATAAAATCAAAACTTTAACTGGGGGAGTGGGGTGGGTGGGTAGTGGTAAATATTTGAAGATAAAAATATCTAGTCTAGAGAAAAAAAAAAAAAACAACTGACCAGACCATTTTCAAAAAACTCTAAGTTTCTAATGTATTTGTTGGGTTTGACTTAGGGGTAACCTCAGTAGGCAGAAAAATGAGGACTGCAGAGAGAAGTAAATTTGGGCTGGACATAAAGAAGAATTTCCCAGCATTTGATAGAAACGGGCTTTGTGGTCATTTAGAGCTACTTATCCTTGGATGACTGCTTGGCAGGGGATTTTAGGGGGATTTGGATAGAGAGGATACATAAGATCCCTGAGAGTCTACGGTAATAGTTGCTTAGAAATGCGGCATCTGCTCAAATATACATGCGACTTTACGGAGTCAAAATGTGAGAAAGTTAGAGGAGCAAGACAGAGATGGCGAAGCCTCTATGGGTCAGACCTTCGTGGAAGCATTTTCTGACTTCTGCCACTATCATGACTGTATGTATCAGTAAATGCTGCCCGAGATACCACATGCCTGCCCATGTCTGTCTCCTGTTGCATGAAGCCAAGGAACAACTAAAAGGAGCCAAGGGTTTCTGTCATGTTGAGTACTGAGTAATGCAGACTTGTTGAATCACTATGTTATACACCTAAACTAAGATAACATGGTATGTGACTTACACTTCAATAAAATAATCAAAATAATTTTTTCTTGGGTTTCCTTGTAGCCTCAGCCACAGTTTTGAAACTGCTATGGTGCTGGCTTAGAGAGGAAGTTCACTGCAGTGGTGTGGTGTTTGCGACAAAGAGTGCTGTTCTCCCTGCTGGCTTGTCTGGTTTCTACCCAAGCTTGGCCATTAACTACTGGACGTCCATGTTTGGGTTACTTCCCCCTTTCTGGGCCTTGGGCTTCAGCAGTAAAATAAGGGCCATGGGCTAAATGATTTTTGGGGTGCTTTTAGAATCTAGAATTCCATCGTCCTTTCTTAAGAAAAATGAAACAAAACTAAGTTAAGTTGTTATCTTATGAGGCCCTAAGTGGTAAACGTTCTCATATGTTCAGATGTCAATCAAATACAAAAAGGTGCTTTATCACCTAATGAATTTTCTTCTTCTTCTTTTTTAAAAGATTTTATTTATTTATTTGACAGAGACACAGCGAGAAAGGGAACACAAGCAAGGGGAGTGAGAGAGGGAGAAGCAGCCTTCCTACTGAGCAGGGAGCCCGGTGCCGGGGCTCAGATCATGACCTGAGCCGAGCCGAAGGCAGATGCTTAACAACTGAGCCACCCAGGCGCCCCATGCATTTTCTTCTGATAAATTCTTTTTAACTGAAATTAAAAATGTTACATGAACAAAGGGAAACTGGGCTAGGATTAGCTTATATCTGAAATGCATGGCTTCTTTCTTTGTTTCTTTGTTTCTTTCTTTCTTTCTGCCCTCTTCTTTCTCAAGTTGAAATGCCTGGTTTCTGAATGCATGCCACACCCCTACCTGGGGTTTCTAGGACGGGGTCTCAGGGATGCTGTGGGGGATGGGTGTGGGTGGGAAGTTTTAAAGGTTTCCTGTACCCTAAGTCAACTAGAGCAACAGATCCTTAGAAGACCACTACTCGGGGTACCTGGGTGGCTCAGCAGATTAAGCTGCTGCCTTCGGCTCAGGTTATGATCTCGGGGTCCTGGGATCAAGCCCTGCATCTGCCTCAGCATCCCTGCTGAGCAGAGAGCCTGCTTCCCCCTCTCTCTCTGCCTCTCTGCCTACTTGTGAACTCTCTCTCTCTGTCAAATAAATAAATAAAATCTTAAAAAAAAAGAAGAAGAAGAAGAAGAAGAAGACGAAGAAGAAGACGAAGACGACCACTACTCTTCTACCAAGAACAACGGCCTCCTTCCCTCCCAGGTCAGAGGGCTGCGTCCCTGCCCTCGGATGGGGTTTCCTGTACTGCCACAGCAATTTGTTTTTAAATATGTTTCCTTTTCTACTAAACTGGGAACCCCTGGAGAGCAGAGACCATGTGTTAGCACAGAGCCTCACATTTGGGAAACACTCTTGATAAATGTTTCTGGAAATGAATAAATGGACTTTAAGCAAAAAGGGTCTAGGAACCACACTAATGTTATATGTTAATTGTGAAGGAAATCTTCAGCTAAGTGATCCCTTCATTGCTGACTCTACTGGCAAGTAATCAGAAGCACGTACAGAGTCACAGGAAGACATTTTTGATGTGGGTTTTGTTCTTATTCAGTTAAAAGAGGAGATTAGGTCATCTGAAAGCTTTGCTTTCAGGTCTCATCTGTGGATCTGAATACTGAGTGAAGACTGGAGAGAATCATTTTTACAGAACTGTCATTTCACAATAATTCATAAAAACCTAATGATTTACTATCAGGATTAACCAGGGAGGTATCTGAGGCACAGGGGGTTCTACCTGGGTAAGAAAGTCTAATTAGCTTCGTGACAAACCCACCTGTTTCCTTATTCTCCCACATTCAGAGATTTCTGCTTTGACTCTTGTTGGAAACGTGGGTGGTTTTTGGTAAGAGAAATAATTTTAAATTTACTACTTCGTGACCCTAGTAAGGAGAGTTTACACCTTGTGCCACTTAGCCCAGATATGCTGATTTAAGAGGAAGTGTTCAGACAGTGTGGGTTTTAATCTAGCATACCACGGCACTGGAGGAAAAATTCTTTAACTCTGCATTTGGGTAAAAAGCTGCCCTAGGAACTTGGCCAAGGGGTGCCTGGAAATTCTTTCATCAAGGAGCATTTATCAAGATTTGAAAATCGCAAGCTCTTACCCGGAAAGGCACAGCTAGAGCTCATCTCTGGGGAGGGCTCGTGGTAATAAACAAAGGGCGTGGAACACGAAGGCAGTGTTCCTG
Organism: Mustela erminea; assembly: GCF_009829155.1. NCBI lineage: Eukaryota > Metazoa > Chordata > Mammalia > Carnivora > Mustelidae > Mustela > Mustela erminea. The sequence goes on along the minus strand of NC_045626.1, from coordinate 19,636,015 downwards.
AGTTTCAGGTTGGCTTCCAGACTTGAGCTCCTGAACCCAAGAAGGCCCGTTCGACCAACTCCTCAACTGGACATCACCATCCCCCTTAAAGGGCTCCTGGGAAGACAGCCTGAGGTGATGCTCACGGAGCGCCTAATGTAAGACATGGTACTCAAGGATTTACCAGATAGGAGGTAAGGGCAAAGTCAGGCCTTTAAAAGATATATAGTTTTGCATGACTGGGTAAGAAAATAGTATGATTCACAGAGCTCTCAGAAGGAGGGGAAAAAATGGACAGTCACAGGTGGAGGTGACAAGGAAGCTTCCTGGAAGGGGCAGAATTTGAGTTTGAGGCTTGAAAGAGGTGGGAATGAGATGGACAAGGGGGAAGTGAGTAGGGCAGCCCAAGCCCTAAAGACATGGAAGAACTACCTAAGGAGAACGCAAAGGGCAAATTCTGGTCGTTTGCACAGACTGGTCTGGCTGGAAACAGTTTTGCGTATTGGAATGGCTAAACATAAGGCTTTTGGTAAATGGTAATGGGGTTTAATCAACTCGTCTTTATTTTGTAGATAATAGAAAGCCAGTGAAGGTTTCTGGGCAGGGAAGAGCACGGCCAAATATCATCTAGAAAGCCTGCAAGTCTCCAACATTCACGTTAGCAGAGCCATGCTGCTGTGAAAAAAAAAAAAAAAAACTTCCTTTCATTACACTAATACTTAGTAAATCACTGAAGACCTACTTCAGAACTCCAAGGAAAACATTTTATGAATCAAAAGCTAAGTACAATATGTTAGCAATTAAATGAGATAACATAACAGCCGAGGCAGAACCAGTTTTCCCCACCACGATTTCAAGCTGCTGCAGAAAGAAATGCTTGTATCATCTTCCAAGTTATCAAGCCATTTTGTTTTGATTTTCAGAAGGCGGGGAGAGAGGAAGCGAAAGAGGATGGAGGTCAAGAGAATTCAAAGCTGTCTATTCTTTAATCAGGAGGAATTATTAAGGGGAATTATAAAGCAGATCTGCTCAGAACAAAACTAGCCCTGGGATGGGTCTGAAGTTACTATAACAGGCTTCTACTCCAGAACAACGAACGAAGGTGTGTCGTTGGAAAGAAACACCCACCAGTGTTCTCTGCAGCACAGTTTCCGGTGCATACCTCCCACTGCTACTTTATTTACTGCAGCTGGCCAGAGTTTTATAGCCTGTTTCATGTATTAAAATTCAAATGTGGAAAACATTACCAGTATCCTCCTTGAATTTTTTTGTTGTTGTTGTTGTGGGGGGGGGGGAGGGTTTTTTTTTTTCCCCTTCCCCTTCAACTTCCTTTTTATTGTGGAATGTATCAAATGGTCAAAGGCTAACTTCAGACTGACTAAATTCAAAAACTATTTCCTTTGTTCTTATGTTTTTGTTTGAAAATTCATACCGGTTTGCGCAAGGAAAGAAATGACAATCCGATCTGCTTCACACACATTCGAGTTTCAGGCTGGGCAACTTCAGCCTCCGTGGGTCTACCGGGTATTTCTGGGAAGAAAGGGGGGTTCTGAGGGTGGCGGGGTGTGGCCGTGCCACGTGTTTGGACTTGACTCTACTACCCAGTTGGCTCTGAGGTTGCCCCGGACTGGATTGTAAATGCCTTCAGAGAAGGGAGTAGGAGCTTTTCCTCCTCAGCGAAACTAGCAGCTTTCTAGCTTCTGCAGAGTGTTTTCAAAACCAAATCAAAAATGCTTTGTGTAATATTGGCTGATTCTTTCCCTTCTTCTATTATTGCTCTGCTCCATCCTCTCCCTGGCCACTCCAGCCAGGTCAGGCCAACTTCCCGTCTCCAGAGAGGATTCTGGGCCCTCCCTCTGATCCCGGCCTTCGAATCAGACTCAAGGGGGAGGCAACCCAAAGGTCAAACAGTCCCCCCAGAGCATCTACGTGTCGTTTATTATTTTAAAGAACCACTTAACGTACATCTGGTATTTAAGAGCAAACTTTACATATTTATGGAAAAAAACTGTTTCTGAAGCAATGCGCCCGTTCAACATATGCAAAACGAACACAGCTCCAGAAATTAAACCATTTTTCTCTTGATTGAGAGCAGATATAGAGGAATGGTTGTAAGTCACAGATCTGGCTTTTAATAAAGCCAGATTTCTTAATTAAAAGCAGTATTGTTTAAACATTGTAGTTTAAAAAGAAAAGAGCTGTACAAACTAAAACCTCATATTATATGCATCCCAAGTGTATTTAACACATTACCTGAGGCCAAGCTAAATTAACATCTATATTTTCCTTTTGTAAACTCTTAGCAACTGCCATGAATAGACAAACAATTTTTACTCAATGATGAATTTTTAGGATAGAGGTCAAGGAAAAGCAAAAAAAGGAAAAAAAAAAAAAAGATTGAGCTTTGGCATTCAGAAATATCTTTCCACGTTTCAGAAGTGAGTTCATTGCTTCTATTTATAAACCAGTATTTTTGGTTTCAAATTGGTTGCAGGTTTCTATAACACAACACTCAGGATGGTCCCCTCAATCTCAGCCTTTTATTAAGAGAAACCGAAAGGAGGACGGAAGAATCCTATTGAGCAAGAACTTAACAAGCCTCAGAAGAACCTGTGCCTATTTTGCATTCCCCTTTTGGAATCATGGGTAAACAAGAGATGCTATGTTGGTAACAGAAGGTAGACCTTCATCCAAGCAGCTTTTTAAGAGCCTACAGGTACAAAAGAGGACATTAAGGTGTTTCTTGATCAAGCAGGAGTTTATAAGCAGCAGAATACACAGAATCATTAGTAATACTTTCTCCACCATTCAGTCACCCTACTGTCATCACTTAACATTTTGTTAAGAAGATTCTGAATTTTGGGGCACTTGGATGGCACAGTCCATTAAGTCTCTGACTCTTGGTTTCAGCTCAGATCATGATCTCAAGAGTTTTGAGATTAAGCCCCACAGGGGCTCAGCGCTCAGGATGGAGTCTGCTAGGGTTTCTCTCCTGCTTTCCCTCCGCCCCTCCCCATGCACTCAAGCTCTCCCTCTCTCTCTCTCTCATAAATAAATCTTTGAAAAAATCCAAATTTTCATAAGGGGGATGCTTTCCCAAATTGTTTCCAAACGCAATGGGCAGAATTGAAATTCCAGTTGTAATATAGACAGATCTGTTTAAATATTATTTAAATAAACAACTTATTCATAAATAGGCAGTGATAAACTATCATATCTTTAAATCACACAGTCCTACCCCATATCCTTAGACAGATAAACACACCACATATTCCTACCTCCCACACACAGAATCAAAAGACATTGATTTGGGTTCTTTGATAATAATAACAAACTTTCAACCTCTTCATATGTGAAATGCCAGTAATACAACATGTACAAACAAGCTGGGTCTTGTAGGTGACGTCACTAAGATGAAGAATTTAAAACACTGGCCATGGCCCAGCAATGTCCTCCTAGGTATATACTCAAGTGACATTAAAACACATGTCCACCCAAAAACTTGTATATCAATGTTCATAGGAGCATTACTCATTATCGTCAAGGAGTGGATACAGCCCAAATATCCATCATCTGGTGAATGGATAATAGTAACGTATCCCTATACAATGGAATCTTGTTTGGCAACAAAAAGGAATGATGATCTGATACAAGGTGAAATATGTATAAAGGCTGAAAACATTACACGAACTGAAAGAAGCCAACCAGTCCGAACAGACCACCACATACTGTATGATTCCAGTGGTAGGAAATATCTAAGATAGGAAAATTATAGAGACAGAACACACTAGTCATTGCCAAGGTCCAGGGAGAGGAAGGGTTGGAGAGTAACTACTACTGGCATGGGAATTTCTTTTCTTTTTTCAGGGGGTAAAACATGCTAAAATTAGCCTCTGGTGATGATTGCATAACCCTGCGAACATACTCAAACACATGGACTTGTACATTTTAAATGGGTAGAATGCAGGTAAGTAATGATACAGCTCAATAAAGCTGTTTAAAAAAGAAGAAACAACAGCAGTGGTATTATACTTGAAATTCTAATTCTATACAGTAACTGAAGAGTCTACAAATCTCCTCACTTACCATGAGTGAATGTCTGTTGGCTGAAAGAAGACCGGTTCCATACCCTGAGCCCAGACCACCCATTGCTCCATTATGAGAAGGTCCAATGATTCCATGCATGTCCCCGTGACCACCAGGCATAGCTGTGGACGGGCCCACTGCGTGGTTCCGGAGAACGTGAATAGCATCATCCAGTCTTTCTAAGCGATCTTCAATTCGGCTTTGCTGTTGGTTAATGAATGATGTGAAATTTGATTTAGTTTGAAATGCATGCATAGGTTATAGAAGTAAAACTGGAGTTGACACAAATCATACTTTGAGTTTCTGAATTATATGTTTCCAATAAAATGTGTTTCCTTGAAACAATAATAAAAAATAAACACTGACCTTTCAAGGAAACTAGTGAAAAATGTTAATGGTATATCATAGTGTTATTTTTCACGAGCAAAGTATATTTTGTAATTCTTTCAGGACATTACAACGTACATATGCTATACTATATTCCACTAGCTTGAAAGAAAATTTAGATTTACTTCAGGAAAAAAAAAAATCTATAGAATTTGAGAAACATTCTAGCAGGCACTGATTAAAATTTTCAAAAAATTAACAATGGGTAGACGATGTATTTGTAGTTTCCCATTTAAATTGTCTTCGTTTCCTTCTCAGAGGCATATTTCCTTCACCTCTTCTATAGCATATGGTACAGGGCTAAGTACCAAGTCAGGGACAGGTAAATGCCTGCAGACTATAATTTCTTATTTCTATATATATTTCTTATTGAGTACTATCTATTTTTCCAGTGTTTCTTACCAGTGCTTTCTTCTTCTTCTTTTTTTTTTTTTTAAGATTTTATTTATTTATTTGACACAGAAAGATCGCAGGTAGGCTGAGAGAGAGAAAGAGAGAGAGAGAGAGGAGGAAGCAGGCTCCCTGCGGAGCAGAGAGCCAGATGCGGGGCTCGATCCCAGGAAACTGGGATCATGACCTGAGCTGAAGGCAGAGGCTTTAACCCACTGAGCCACCCAGGTGCCCCTTACCAGTGCTTTCTATTATCACCAGCATGTGTGTAAAGGGGAGTGGGAACTCAAAAGGGATACAGAAAAATCATTAAAACAACTTTTTCAACCAAAGTGGTATGAGATTTCAAGACTGAAGAATCACAAAGACATGAATTAATTGTTCACCAGGGACTTCTAATGGACTCCAAAGCCCTTACTCTATAGCATTCACTACCTATATAATTAAATTATACAATTCAAAACCAACTGACCTTTTTTTTTTTTTCCATGCCTGCCCCAGGGATCCTGTTTTCTGCAACTAGATTAAGGCTTATACTATAGTTTTTGGGGAACAAAAAGGACCTGTAGATGTGTATTCACCTTCTGCAGTATGATCAATAATGACAGCAAGAAAACCACTCTCCAGTGTGACATTTTAAGATATGCCATGCGACTGGATCTCCATTCTCCGTGTATAAGTCAAGCAGGGAAGAATTATATCCTTTCCATATAGCCACGCAAATGAGGCTCAAAGAACTTGAGTATTAATTACGTGGTGACGCAATGCCAGGAAACGGTATAGTTAGGGTTGAACCTAAGTCTTCGGACTTCAAATCTAGTGTCTCTTTGTGGTAGGTCATGCTACAACCTACTGATTTCCAATGGGCTGTGCAAACAGATGTACTAGCTCTACTGTCTGAGAAAAACAATTTCGAATTATTCTATACTGACAGAAGGAATGTGTGTCTAATACAGTTAGTCTATGGTACAGGACATTCTGATTTGGGGGGGGCTTTGTTGTGAAGGGACCTCCCCTAAACTCTTCACTGTTACTTATGAAATCTTTGCAAAGGTACGAAACTTATTTGAGTCTATATTTCATAATTTATAAAAAAAAGGAACAGTAATACATACTTCCAAGTGTGCATGTGAGCCCTGAAGAGAAGTAATATGTGCAACTATCACCCTTCACGGCTCACAGCTTCCCGGTAGAGCGAGCAGTTTCTGCTTGTGAATTACCTTGTGAGTGGTGGGTATTCAGAGAACTAAAGCTAGAGCTCCTAACTATACACCGAGTCTTTATGGTTCTACAGTTGGACATCACCTAGTTTTGATGGATGGGTCCCACAGAATAACCAGTGCAGGTAAACACTTAGAAAAACTATGGATTATCTAGACGTGGGCTACAGATTAATTAACGCAGGCAGGGCAGGTAGTGTATACCTTGTCTCGCCCTGTGCTTGCCTTTAGTGGCTAAAATGCAGAGCTGGATGATCTCACACTACAGCAAGGAAGGCCAGAGCCAAGGGAAATCTACCTCCATATTTCCATTTTTAGATTTTTCCTTAATTTAAACAGTAAGTCAGAAGGGAAGAAAGGAAATGCTGAGCTTCTGACAAGACATTAAGTTAGAAGGACAGATCAATCGATGCCTCTTCCATGTTCCGTCTCAAAATAGGGATGAAACGAGGGAAACCCACCTCTGAAAGACTTAAGAGCTCCTTCTTGTTACTTCTCCCCCATTTGATTCACACACTGATCAAAGGCCACCCAGGGCAGGGTGATTTCATGTACATTTCCAGCCACGTCCACCATGAGCTGACAGAGACTAGAGTGTCAGACACTGAATCATCATGGGAGTGTTTATAATATTAATTACACCCATGGAAATTTTCAGCTATTCCTTACTGGAAGAGCAGACATTTCATGATGTTACTTCTAGGAGAACCAAAGGGAACGAGGAAACAGACAGTAGGCTTCTTATCAGAGGTCAAGAGGAGAACACCTATAAGCCTGTCACTCTGGAAAGGAAAGCAGAGGGATATTGAATCTCCGAGTGGTCCGGCTAGGTGGCTCGGCTGAAACACTAGCACTCTTGTATTGGGAAATTAACAACTTATTGATGGGGACTGTTCCCAAAGACCGGGCAGATGCCACTGTCTTTCCAAGATTTTCAATCTCTTACCTGGTCTTAGGTGTCTGGAGCCCTGGGGCTTACACTGTAGTAGAATCTGGGTTCTAATCTACAAACAGGAATAAATGATAGTCTAATAAATCTAGCTCTAACCAAACTTGTGTGCTTAACATCGATCTCAAGTTTCTGTTAGTGAGATGAGATTAAGAGTCAAAGCAGATGCGAAAAAGAGAAACATGGTCACCAAATGGCTAGAGGAGAGATTAGCAGATGAGACTTACCAAAGAGTGTAAGGGTCCTTCATAATTAGGAGATGATGAGGCCTGTCCTCCATTTCTAGACCAAACAGCTGTGCCTGCTGATATTAAAATGGAGATTACAATGAGATCTATATAATCTGAAAACAAACTCGCAGATATTTTAAACACTTCTTTTAGAAATGCTTATTTTCATTTGGACAATTAAGATAAATACATGTAAACTCCCCATACAAGAATTCTGGGACAAGGAAAACATCTTCAGTTTCAAACAGGATGTAGACCCTGAATTCTCTTGGGCTTCCTCCCCAAAGGGATCGTCTAATTGGTTCTGAATTTAAGCTAGAGAAGGGCTCCTCCTGAAGGAAAGAGATCACTACATCGTCAAGGTACTTTTAAGAATGCAAAGGGGGATTTTGTTACCCCTTCATGCAAGGCCAGTTTGTGAAACCAAAATTCTCTCACCAATGAACAACAGCACTGCTACTTGTTTTAAAAATGATCCTTAAGGAGGGATAAGCCTTCCAAACTTTTTAAGGGACTAAGATTAGTTGGCAGTAATCCACCAAACCGGAAATTTAAAAACTCAATATAACAACAGTAATAAGTAAGTGGTTTCTTCTGAAGAAAATAATTATTTTGTGATCCACTAAACTTGATTCCTGCTACAATAAATATTACATGTCTGATCTACAAAATTAAAACCACTTTTAAACTCACAATTATGCATACTCTGTGTGCAAACTAAGAAATAATTCAAGAAAGGAAAAAAAAAATCTGTGATCTCATTGTAATCTTATTTCCCGGCATGCTTAGCATTTAAAAAAAAATTCCTTCTTCCTATCATTTCTGGGTGTGCATGGATATGTATTTTTAAGCTAAATAAAAATCGGGTAGTTTGTTCAGTTACTTGCGGTGATAGAATATGGAGAAAGCCAGCTACTTTCAGTGTGAAAACAGCAATTAATCCCCATGTTTACATCTTTGTAAAGTTCTCTCTTCCTAACATGGGGTCTTTCATGGGGCATTAGCTGGACCTGAAAATTGGCCTTGTTTCTCTGTCTCTAGAGCACGCTGCTCAGAATTTGGGTATCTGTGGCATTTTCTGGAATGAATTGCACATCTGAACCTTCTCGTCATTAACCTAGAAATGCGGTGGCAGGATGGTGAGCACTGGATGGTCGCCCAAGCTCTGGTACTGACGTGTGTGCCGCCCTAGCAAATCATGTCCCCCTTCTGGGCCTTTGTACGTTCATCTGTAACATCGGAGCACCGGACCAAAATAGTCGTTCTCAAACTGTATTAGACTCTAGATTTCTTTCCCCCCAAATGATAAAACAGATGAAATTAGAGCTGCTTTGTTGGAAATAGGGACCTTGGAGTTCTCTCTGCTCAGACTCCCTCACCACCTGCCTCACTGGGCTCCGTGTTGCCTCTGGACACTGGCTCTGGACACTTGACGCTGGTGATCATGTATGTCCCAGAGCGTAACGGTAGAAGACCCAGGAGTGGATAGCATCTCTCAACTTTCGGTTCCTTTTCTGTCACGGGGAATGTTTCATGGCAGTTCCATGATCCCCTTCATAGCATCGCTGTGTCCTTCCAGTTTCAATTCTGTCCGTTGGGACACGCAGACTTAAACGTCCAGCCACCCCTCTCCATTCTGCGGCAGCCCCACCCCATATCAACAGAGGCTTGGAAAAGGCTGATATTCGGCTCCCCCCAAGCCATGGCCATCGCCTCTGAAAGCTTCGTGCAGTCTAAAACCTCCTGCTTTCTACCAGGGAACCCGGTTTATGATGGCCCGTGAGAGCTGCTACAGGGAGTAACAGGGATTGAGAAGGCAGCATCCAGGCGAGTGACCTCACTATAAATTACAGTAAGGTCAAGTTTCAATCAGGTATAGACGTGATTCGGATTCTTTTTTGGAAGCCACCTGTCCTCCTTTCCAAGAACACAGACATGCACCAGATAGGGCCTTCTGGAAGCATTTATACGAGAAGGGCAATGAGCCTCTTAAATGGACCTCTGAAAAGTGGAGACGCTTTACTAACATAATTCAACAACTTATAATTTTATTATTTGAAGCCATAGGTCATACTAATATGTACTATTTTAAGGCAAACATTTCATTTTACTCCATGCAGTTACTTCTCTATTCACACAATTAGAGTTTTCCTCAATCATGTCCGGGACGTGGACTTTAAAAAGGATGCGTGGAAAGCCTAAAACTTCCGTGGGAAATGATCCTTTTGAACAGTCTATATTTGATAGCTATATAATCTATATTCATATTCCTGACTGTAATAGCTGGGTTTTCTCACCTGAGATGTCTTCTTAGAGTATGTTATTCTGCTGAATATCTTCTACAGAGACAAGTTTAGGAAGTTTTCCATATGCCTATGTATTCTAAAAACATGTAATTTTTGAGAAAAATTTTGGATGTGAATGGCTGTACTTTCATATGGCAGAGGAAAAGACAGACCTTTCCATGTTTCTGTTCAGAAATGTTCTGTTTTGAGCTTTTGGAGGGAGGGAGTTTCCACCTGCCAGACCAGGAAGTACGAGAGGGAAATCGTTCTCTGACACTGGTATTATGATGGGAATGGATTTAGGTACGGTACCTGAGAGAGAAGGAGGAGAGCCAACAGGAGTTGAAGGGTTTGATGAAAAGCTGTTGTTAGTGTGATCTGGAGAATAGATCTTAAAAAAAAAAAATGGGGGAAAAGAAAAAAAGAAACAAACCCTCATTTATTAGGAATAAAGAATCAACAATTCGTTAAATAACCAAGGGTCATTGCAATTCACCTAAAAATTACAAGTCATAAAATAACGTAACAATGGACTCTAGTACCAATATCATAAAATGAAAGATTTAACACCTTAATTTTTCAAACGAAGAATTATGAGCTCATGTAAAATGGTGGGGACAGTACTGGACCACAGTCAGTAGACTCTGCTTTCCCTCCCATGTCCTACTGAGGCTCCGTGGCTGTGAACAAGCCACATGGACACCCCAATCTCCCCTTTCTTCCTCCATCAAACAGGTCAGACAGCATCATTTCTAAGATTTTTGTCCAACTCCTTCTCTACCACAATTAAAGCTTTTAATGCCAAGGCTTAAGAACGCCCAGACGAAGTATAAACTTCCACTTAGGTCACAATGCTGAATTAAACTTACTTTATGCTCCCAATGGTAAGGAAAAGCTAACCAAAGAGACAAAATGTTAGAGCAACAAATCCCCACTTACATTTGCAAATGGCTACATTTAGCTTTTGAAGACAACAACAGGCATACTCCCTCACACAGACGAGATGGGATGCTTTATCACTAGTGAACATGCAAGAACTGCTCAACTCTAGCCTCCTGACAGCAGACAGGTGAGGCAAAGAAACTGAGTCCCCAGGCGCCAATTATGTGACAATTTCTCACAGAGCTCGGTATGGTCTTTTTTCTTTAAATGCCTTTCCCAAAGTGTTTTAGAATTGCTCCCTGCAAAATCAGTCTTAGTCCATGAGTACTATACATCTTTAGAGAAAAGTAAGAGATCAAGATAGAAGATCTATACACCGAAAGGCCCTGAGAACATCCACAAATCCATAACTGAGGACTGCTTGGCAACATTGTGAGGAGACGATCTGGAAGGGTCAGTCCTTCCCTGGAAGCTTCCGAGCTCTCTCCTCAAATTTTCCAACCACCATTCTGCAAGAAAGCTAGCATTTCCAGAAATCAAGGCTATTTGCCATTCATTTTCTACAATTCCAAATGTCCACTTCTGATTAAAGTTCACCCTTCCACAATGGTACATATGAAGTCCAAAGTCAATATTTCCTCACCGAAGCAAGTGCTTTCCCCAGAGCATCTCCAGTCTGGGAGCTGCCTGCTGCCCCACTTCCTCTATTTGCTGCAAAAACAAAAGGCAGAATATGAAAAACCAGGCAGTGAGACGTCGAACAATTTTCTATTCCTGGTCCATTTACTCACAATTTAATTGCATTTTTAATGCTAATTACAACACATTAATCTTTAATTAGCATTAATTTGTTTGCTGAGGTAGATGTCAAATATATTCATGTAACTTTTTTTTTACAGATAAAATAGAAACCTGACACCTTGGTTTAAAGATGAAGTGTTCCAGTTGCTATGACTGGCCCCCTGGTAGCTTAGGAGTAGTTGGTGAGGAATGGTAGCAAGCGTGCGAGCACCGGAGGTTCATAGCTACGAAGTAAGTGGTACGTTTCAGATCTCTGAAGTCTTCAGAGTGTGCCTCTTCTCGCTATTTCAGAGAGACAATGGAATTGTCTTCACAGATAATTTATGCCAGCTTTCCGGTTTTTAAAAAATTTGATACCTAGCAAAACGAGGTGCTCCACTTGGCAAAAATAAAAGAAATTCTATACTGGCTTCCTGGGCAAGAATATATTTTTAATATTTTAAATAACACATACTCTACCTATATTCAAGTCTGTGTTTACGTTCAAAAAAAATCTGAACTGTGATGCTACAAAAAATCAATATGGTCTCAAATTTCGGAGATGAAAGAAGTCTACGTATTCATGAAGTTACCTCTGTCATCTTAAACACTGGTATTTTTTACTACAAAATAAATGAACCGAGGACTATTGTGAAAAAAACGTAGATTGCGCCCTGGAATTTGAAGTATCAGCTCTATTGAACAGTATTAATACAACCCTTAGAACATTTGGCATATGACATTTATTAAGGCCTGAACATTAGCAAATAAACATAGTATTTAAATAAAACCTATTAAACTCCAAGGAGCCGTCTTTCGCTATTTTGTGAAACAAAAAAAGGAAATCCGAAGTCCACTGATTAATCCAAACAGAACGTCATTGCACTTGGCATAACTAAAAAAAAAAAAATCCCAGTCCTCTCCTTGACCCAAGGGCGCACTTGCTGACAAATGTGTCATCTGCTTTCAGATCTGTAAAATGGGGTAGCGGGGTCAGATCTCAATAGGTTGAATTCTCTACTTCTCTAGGTCATAATTTCATTCTCCTGACCTCTACTTAGCATAGTTCAATTATGCTTGCTATTTTTTTTAACTTTTTATAACTTTTTATCCCCAGGGGTACAGGTCTGTGAATCACCAGGTTTGCACACTTCACAGCATTCACCATAGCACATACCCTCCCCAATGTCCATAACCCCACCCCCCTTCTCCCAAGCCCCCTCCCCCCAGCAACCCTCAGTTTGTTTTGTGAGATTAAGAGTCACTTATGGTTTGTCTCCCTCCCAGTCCCATCTTGCTTGCTATTTTTATAGGGTTCTGCGTTAGGTATGTCAGTTCAATCATCTTTTGAGCTGTGCTTTATTTGTTTAACAAAACCCATACCCATATTCATTTGTTAATTACTAAAACTGAAAGAAAACCGGTATGCAATACAAGGAATGCAACTGCCCTCTGACAAAACCATTCTTTTTTAGATCACAAATTCATACTATTAAAAGTATATCGCTTATTAGTGCTAAGGATTATAAGTATAAGCACACTTTTGAAATGAGTCAGACATACAAAGAGCTCGTGGACGGATCTCCCAGATGCCACTAATATTAAAAATACTTAAGTATAAGAGCTAATTGAAATTATATCTCATGTAGAAATGAACATTTCTGCATTGAGGAGCTCTTTGAAAATGAAAGACAATTCTAAAGAGAAAAAAATAGAGATTTTGAAAGCACAGAGAGCACTCACATTTTTTCAGCATGTACTAGAATGGTATTTGGGGGCAATTAGATACTTTTTTTTTTTTTTTCCCCACAGAAGCAATATTATCAGATACCTAAATATTAGATTTGTTAGTCAAACAAATTTGTGATCTGCTTGATTAAAAAACAGGTCTTTGTGAAATGCAATTTCAGAGCCACACCAAAAAGAATTACATTATCTACTAACACAAAAACCCAAATCAAAAAAGATAAGCTTTTGTTTTAATTACAGATAAAGTTTGTTGCAATAGTAGCTTTCAAAAGATTAAATCTTCCTTTGAACAACTTTAACATGAGGATGACAAATTTTTCAAAATATATTCTTATGAAAACCAAAAGAAATATTTTAGGGACATTTAAAAAATAAATTCTCTCTCTCTCTATGTATGTATATACATATATATACACACACACACATATATATGTACATATATATATATATATATATATAAATACACTTGAGAAGAGATAAGATAAGATCGTTATGATCTTATGATCGTTATGATTTCTTTCCAACTAAACTTCCTATTACTGCCTGTTTTGTAGAGTGTGGTACTAGGACTCAGGAAGTAGAATAAAGACTAGAATCAACTTCTTACCCCATGTGATCAGGAGAATGTTTCAGAAAACTCCAAAGGCTACTCATGGAAGCTACTGATAAGAACAGACTATTTTTTCACATGAAGCCATTCTACCTTGCAGCAGCTGGAGGGCCAAACCCAAGGGTTTAAATTTCAAAGCAGCGTACTGGGGCCAATTTGCCCTTTCAGTTGGAATGCCTTTTGTTCTGTTCCAGGAAATGTGGGAGAAGACACATTTCCAAGCCTCTGAACACGTTAAGCTACATAGGTCCTTCTCTTAAAGATTTCTCTTTTTATTTGTGTGACTGCTATGTCAAAAGGTATACATAATCAGAAAGTGAATTTAAATTATCAAGTAGCGTCCTCTTTTTTATACTGAGAAGTAATGGGTTGTGTTTGGCAAAATACACTTTCTAATCAAACTTTGTGCTCATCAGATCCGTGTTATGGCTTTCATGGGACAGGACTCAATTCCTGTTTTAGGCCCAAGTTTTTGTCAACTCATATCATTAGAAATTGCCGGAATGCTCATATAATAGGAGGAGAAGTAGAAACTACTGCACCTTCTGGGTAAAGATGGGATTGATTTCTTGTTATTTTAGCTCTAATCAATTTCTCTTGCTCAAGAAAAAAAAATTATTCTCTAAAGCAGTAAGGTAAATATGAATATAAGATGAGCAGTTATTGGGGCACCTGGGTGCCTCAGTGGGTTAAGCCTCTGCCTTCGGCTCAGGGCATGATCTCAGGGTCCTGGGGTCGAGTCCTACATCGGGCTCTCTGCTGGGCAGGGAGCCTGCTTCTTCCTCTTTCTCTCTGCCTGCCTCTCTGCCTACTTGTGATCTCTGTCTGTCAAATAAATAAATAAAAATCTAAAAAAAAAATGAGCAGTTATTAAAAAGAACTGAAATTTTATAGGGGGACTGGAGACTGCCAGCTCCCTAAGCATTATTCAGATGGTCTGAACACAGGTGCTGCTGCTGGCTAGAAGATGGAGCAGAAGGAAGGGTTTGGTACCTTCTGTTTCATGTGGGACCACCCTCGGTCTCAGTCTCAGCTTTGAGGAAACAGCCATTCCTATCAGAACACACCCTAATCCAAACACCAGGAAGAGTGGTGCCTGGGGACTGGCTACTGAAAATCAGAATTTGGAAAATGTGTTATCCCTTTACTGCACACCCAGAACCTCGGGCTGGGAACACGGTGAAGATCTAAAAGGAATAAGAACTACAATTCAGAGTGAATTTGTCTGAAAGATGGTGACTGCTTTAAAATTTAGGGTTTTTGGAACTGTGTCCAAGGGACCTTCATGTGATTAAGCTATTAGAAGCAGCATAATGCTTCCAAAATGAGCCATGAGTTCATCTCTATAAAGATAACAAAAGGAGGAGTATCTCCAGCATTCTTAGTACACACGATTCTAGAATAAAGACTCAAATAGAGGCCACAATGCACTAATTTTTAGCAGGAGGGATTCCTAGGAATTCAAGGGGGGAGTTGGACCCCAGGACCATGTGCAGGAAATGGACAAGAAGACTTAAATCAAACGAGTTTATTGTTCTCCGTTGGTGGTCTTTGTAACTAAGATGCCAAGTCACTGCTGGATAAAATCCATATTACTCTTAAGCACGGTGCCTGTTCATCACCCAACTGTATTTGAAGGCTCGAGATTCTTACAAAAGACAAAGTGAATATTATATGACTACTCTAATAATAAAATTACTGTGAAACCGAGTCCTCAAGGGGAAATGGACATAATGTTTCTACTAGAAAAGCCACATACTACAATGCATCATGTCATACAAACATGTCATTAGAAGTGAAAGTTGTAAGCCAGATTAATTCAGGAACCAGAGAGATATTCCAGGGTAATCTTTAGCATATGTTGCATTAAATCAATCATGGTAGTCTGTTCCTTCAACACTGTTTGGTTTGAGGTTTAAAAACATGGGAAGTTCCATGCATTAGAAAGCAGGCCAGTTAAAGGCTAATGGAACAATAATAGTTATTATAACAATAATGTTAGTTTTATGCCCAATTCCCTCTGAGAAGAAGGGAGGGTGTGGAGTCCCAAACAACCAGGGGTCACACCCTGGGAATGTATACAAATGGTATCTCCTAGTGGGGTACTGGGGCACTCCTGTCCTTGAGTAATCTCGGGAGACCACGTTAGGCTAGGCAGTGCTCTCAAACCTTTTGGTCAAGACGGGAAATTGGGCATTGCAGGTAAGAAGGAAATATGTAGGTAGCAACATATATGTCAGGGCTGCTATCCTCTAGACATTTTTCTCCTCTAGAGGCTGGCTTGTAATCACTTGCTCCCCTTCCTCCTCTACATGCATGTTGGCATGTGAGGCCCTGGCCCCGACAGCTTCTGATATAAAGCCAGCAGCATTGCCCTGGAAGGGTTTTAGGAAGAGTTGATAGGATCTGATGGTGGTAACTCCGGATTTGGCTCTTCTCTTCAGCGGGGTACTCTACCAGCCCAACCAGTAGGAGTCCATGCTGTGTCCTGTGCGTTATAGTCATGTAATTCCCGGGAGCCTAATGGACCCTTCCAGTTCAGAAACATTGACTGTAACCTCCAGAGTTTACAGGCAAGGCTTTGAAGGAAAGTACTCCGTGCGCCAACTAAAATACGTGACAATTCTCTCAAAAATCCATGGATGGATGTATCATTAAAAAAAAAACAAAAAACAAAAAACCAAAACCCCCCCCAAAAACAGTTATGATAATTGGGATTTTTTTCCTTCTTAAGCATTTATTTATCAAAAAATGCTATTGTGCATTAAAGGGCAAAAGCCAACAAAACAAGAAACAGTGATCACCTCACCAAGTCAAACAAGCCTCTGTAAGCCTTGGCAAGCATCTGCCATCTTTGAAATGCAGAGGACAGAAAGAGGGACAAGGTGGTTCCAGGGGGTCACCTTCTGACGGTTCTAAGTTTGCCCCTCGCTCCACATGCATTTTGTTGTTCTGTAATCAGTTCAGGACATTCATTGGTGGCCAGGGGGACACATTATAACATGAAACTCAGAAGCAGGGCAATGATCGCCTTCTGAACTGAAAAAAAAAAAGCAGCTTCCTAAGACATCAGCGCCATGTATGAAAAGACTGCACGGCCTTGCACTTTTTCACCAAGAAAACTTGAAAAATGTGATGTCCATGTGTTAGTGCTTGAACTCCATTCTTACGGCATTAGTAGTGCTTACAGTTATTTTCTACAGAATCGTGTGTGTAATCTCAAACATGTGTCAGGCTATGTGTTCCCTATTTACCAATTATTTAATTAGCTCTGTTTGTTCTTTGAGATATAGGCAATGTAATATTTCTTTATTTCCTGCATTTCAGAATGAGTGAGTCTATGCCAAATATTTTCAAAAGTCTACAGATGTATCCTATCAATCCATACTGTTTGTTAGGGAAGTATCACTAACATCAGAAGAGAAATCTTCTCTTCTTGTTATACAGACATGCTGCTGTCCCTGACTTCTACCACACTCTGAAAATCAATCCAAAGCCCAAGAAAATTAAAGTGGGAAGAAACGTGAGCCACTCGACACCATGCAATACCAAGACTTCATTATCCTATTTAAATTTTCCCCTGTATTTTAATGTAAGAAATCGCAGGACATCTTATTTTAAGAAAGAACATTCTAGAATGCTCCCCCTTAACATAATCCTAAAGTAATAACTGCACTTATGCAAGTTAATAAAGGTCTGTTCTTCCAAAAAGCTGAATTAACATGTCTACTTATTTCCTGAGAAGATTATAAAGCTTTCTGACATTCTGCTAATAGATTTTGACAAGTATACCCATGATTATGTAATAATCTATGTAATAAAATTATTCTTAAAAACCTTTTTCTGGGTTCCAGAAATCTCTTACTTTCTCTTTTAAAATTATGGCTCTTTTAATATTGTAGAGACCCTCCCTCTACTTCAACAGGGCTTTGTGGTCCATATAACAAGTTCATTCCATCTTTAGTGTGTGGTTGAGCCTGTTAGCACGCAGAAGTCACCTACTGCTCCATAGCTGCCCAGACCCAATGAAGAAGGACAGCAGACATTCCTGTCATCCACAGGCTAATGATGAGTCAACCATCTTAAATAGAGCAAATCTCAATCCCACTGGGATTTGTGGCCACGCTGACCACAGCTCATGAAGAATGACTATTCCATCTCAAAATATCTCTTTCTTCCCAAGTTGTGGTGCCTTGCTCCCAGAAAGACTGTTTTGTACATCATTCAACACAGAATTTTTTTCAAATAATGCCCAAGTATGTTTTCCTCAAGTCAAGCTTTTGCTCCACCTTTATACCTTCCTAAAAAAGAAAATTACTCAAACCACAAGTAGACAGGAAATCTGCCGTGTAAGAGGATGAATGACCGGTCATCCTTCTTTATAACGAGACCTCATGACTACAGAAAGGGGCTTTCCATTTGTCAAACCACATTGAAGTGAAATATGCTTTTCTCACCCTTTCAGTTCTGCACTTCTTTCTTTCTTCTTGTTTTTCAAATCTGCCAAAACTGCATTGATAGCTAACCCAACTTCCCCATGTGACCTCTGTCCATTCCTCTCCAAGGTCAAACTGATGCAACACATTTGTAGAAGCTTTGTTATGAAAAGTTACGAAAATGGAAACTCTTGTAAATTTGCTTCTTAGTGAGACATGATAGCAATGGGCTGCGAAGGTGGCTCATCTCAAGTGTGAAATATATTATTGAATAAGCAGGGAGTGTATTATTTAGGCAGAATTATATTTGCAACATTTCAAAGCACATTTCTTCCCTCTCATCAAAAACTTTGCCACATAAGTGATTCACACCACTTTCCCAACTCCCATGAACTCTCTAAAGAAAATGAAAAACTGCAGAGAGCTAAAGGGAATAAACAGTAGGATTATTCTGTCACACATTCTTCTCTCTAAAGCATACAGTTAATGCTCCCATCAGGGACCCGCGGCAAGAGATCCTGAGGCCAAACAAGTTGTCAGGCTGAGCTAGGACCAGGGTAGTGGCGACCAGTGGAGGCTGAGGTTTTATTAAGACCCTAGAACGTCAGGCTGTGTGATTCTTCTGCATTAACAAAGTTGCTTCTTCCCCTCTGAAAGACTCAACGATGCCACATTCTCCAGGAGGTGAAGCCATCTAGTTATTAATAATCACCCATGAATATCACAGGAGCTAGTCTTTGGAAGACTGTGGTATGTCATGCTTAAGAGCATGGCTGACTGGATTTGGGAAGGGGTCAATAACTACTGGTAAGAGCTAACTTGCCCCCCATCTCACTAAGTCATCAGTGGTTTGTCTTATAAAAGTTCACTCTGCTCACTGTTGGAGAGTGTGAGAAGCAAGTTAGTTTTGGCCTAGTTCAACCTTTGTTCAGTCTAATAACTCACAATGAACCAAGTAGCCAAATATCAGTTTCTTGTGACCACCCAAAAAAAGAAGAAAAAAAAGTGATTATGGACAAGCCAATGACTATTTCTGTTTGGTTCATGTATTTTCATGCAGTTATGTGACAAGTACTCATTGCCTGCTCGCTGCTCAATGATGAGAAAAAAGAGGTCCTGTATTCTTAAACCCTGACCTTGCTTGTTGGCATCAGAATCACCATTTCTATGACTCACCCATTATACTGTCGGTCCCGTTGGCGGGAGGCGTGCAGGAAGAGGAGCTGTAATGGTTTGTGCCACTGCGGTGGAAAGTGGACATCGGAGGAAGACTGGAATTGATGTCTGCTGAGGAGTGTGATGGATAGCTCTGCAGCAAGAAGGGGAAGAAGAAAAAAAAAGCCACATTCAACCATGAACTATTTAGTGGGTTAGGATTCTAATACTCCTTTTGGAACTCTTCATTTTGCAATGGAGACAGCCCTTCGAATTTCAAAATATCCAAGAATACATCTTGCTTAGATCTGACAGATTTCATTTTTCAAATAAGAAAATACAAAGACACATAGTTGGTTTGGGCTTGCATCAAATGTAGAGGAATACAATGGCCATCACAGACAGTGAGAAATGATCACAATCTCTAAATCTAAAAATTATCACTTCAAAGTACCTCTGAGGTGTCAGCAACATAAAAGACCATCTCTACTATTACTTTTTTGTATGAACTATTGATCAAGTAAGAAAGAGTCCATGATACAATTAATAAAACAGTATTGTGACCCATGGGATGGACACGGGTCAACTTTTGGACTAAATGGCAAAGAGTAGCCAGTCTCAAATCCTCTGCCTGTACAACTGGACCACCTTTCTGAACTCAAGCAAGAACAGAAGGGTACATGGAAAACTTCTATCTCTCTAAAGCATCGTATGTAAAGCCTTAAATCAACAACCATACTGAATTAAATTGGAATGACTCAACTGAGAAAGACTAATCTGAGCTCTTTCTTTATGTGTCTTCTTCATTAGTAATCTACTAGATACCTATGAAAAAAGAACATCTTCATAGAATCATTTGTTTTAATGTTTTGTCTTGAGTTCAATTATTATCCTTGTGGCCCAAAGAAGCTGCTTTTCTTGGGGGTATATCACAGTACCTGTAAAGTGGCAATCCGTCTGCTTGGGAATGAGCAGATCACCAACAGGGATACAGTTATTTACCAAAACACATCAAGCTAGTTACTTTTCCAAGACAAAAAAGTAGCTTAAAAAGTTATTCTCATAGGTATTTGAATGTGTTATAGACATGTAAAGGAAAACTATTTTAGCTGAACTCTATTTTTTCTTATGGGTAATATATTAATCAGCCATGGATATTCAATTAAAAATAGAGATTGAATATGACGCTAAAAGTCAGGGGTGTTTAAAGCCCAGGCACTTATTCGTAGGAGGGAAACGCCAGTGTCTTGATATTTCTGTATTAATTTTGTGAGGTCCATCTTGGGTCCTACCTCTTCTTTTAGTAATCCTTCCTACTTCCAACTCTTGCACAATCTCTTCCGTCTGAATCCCTAATGCACTCACAGTCTGTGCTGTGCCATTTAACACTTAATTATATGCTGCCTTTCCTTGCTTTCTCTTTCAAGTGCATTTCCACCTAGACTGTAAACTCTTTAAGGGGAGGGAACAGAGCTTACACCTCTGCATCTCACAACTTACGGCTGAGTGCTGAACACATCATTATCTTATATTCTCAATGAACAACTGGTTATCGGTTGGCATTTAATAAATAGTGGATTGAAATACCACTTATTTGAAAGAGATTTAAACAGTCTAGGCAATGAACCTACGTTAGATCTGCCAATGACCTGGTGGATGTCTTTGACAATGTGACCTCTACGCATTAAACCAGTCCAAATGAAAGGTCAACATCAGTGAAAAAGTTGAGATGATACCCTTGCATCTTTCCCACTTCCCAAGGAGGCTTTTCAAACTTTTTAATTTCATGGACCTCTGTGCTTCACCAAAAACTCCTTAGGCCACCTGTTAAACTCATTCCTACTTGCCCCAAGCAGCCCACGAACTTTTCTCCAAACAAGGACAGAACGGGCCCATTGCATGGTACAGCTAACCCAAAACACTGGATAAGCCACAGAGCACCAAACTTAGAACCACTATTTCTGCTTGACAGCTAAACACCGTAACAAAGTCGAGAAAAAGAAACTGAACATAGAAGAAAGAAGGAAACTGAAAGGAAGAAACGGTTTGCACTCATTTCTACACAATGCTATTCTGTGCTGAGTTTCTGAAGAACAGGGAAACTGTATAAATCAGTCCCAGATAGGCAAAAATCAAAACAGAGGAAAGAATTTTGAAAAATATTTAAATGACTATATAATCACAGGGTCGAATGGGAAAAAGATTTCCACGTTGGGGAGGATTTCTAATCACTTTTAACAGGGAGCAAAATGGGCAGTAAGTCAGGATTTAACAGACAGAGGGTTAATACTGAGTTTGGAGAATGATAAGAAAAGTTCTTCCCCATCGATTTTAATAGGGAAACGAACACAATCTATGTAAATCAGTTATTTTTAGAGACTCACAGAAAATAGGATGCTGAAAAAAATCAATGAGATTTATTATTATTTATTTATTATTATAAATTACAATTTATTATGATATATTTATTAATTTATTTCCATATACAAGGAAAAGTATCCTGAAAACTACTATCACTCAGATATAATAAATACACTGCAGAGCCTATCACTGATGTGTGAAGTATGTCTCTTGTAGAGTATTTAGGGACCCACAATGAGAGGTCTCTTTTGCCTCTCTACCTCCGGCTATTGCTACTGTCTGCCTGCTTGTTACATGTAGAAAGGGGAGACTGAGAAAGCATAATGGCTTTACATGCCCACTATTGAAATATTTTTACTTATGATGCCCAATTACAGCATATCTGTAGCCCAACAGACAGAATAAGTATTGAACATGTTTCTATTAGTGATGCTTCGATCAACCCATGGGTTGATAATTCAAAGACTGGAAAATATAATCATTGGTGGCACATACTAAGAATAAGTCATGCTCTGGGCTCAGGCAAATTTTATAACCTTGGCACCATTACTCTTTTATGCCAGGTAACTGTTTGCTGTGGGGGTCTCTCCTACATCTTACAGCATGCTTACCAGCATCCCCGCCTTCTACATGCTAGATTCCAGTGACACCTACAGCTGAAACACCCAAAAATGTCTTCAGACATTCCCAAGTGTTCCCTGAGGGGGTAAAATCCCACCTGGTTGAGAATCACCAGGGTAAGTGTTTATGTTACAAAAACTTCAGAACTCTTTTATATTAAAATTCCAGATTCCTAGGACTATTTCACTCTGTGAGGCAAAGACCATGCCTAAACCATGCCAGACGGAGGTCTCTATCCTATTTCTAAACAAAACTCTGCCAAGTCAATCCAACCTTAAATCTTCTGCAGCAACCCATTCCAAAGTTTAACCACAAACTCCATTCTTCGGAGTGATTCTGTATGTGTATCTGTGACATAGTAGCGATTAGCTGTGGGATTGTGTTGTAGAAACTGAAGCTGTAAAGGGGATTTAAAGAATCGAAATTGGTGACTTGACAGTTGCTACTGGAATGTGTGAATTTGAAGCTTTACAATTACACATTCTAGCACAACGAAGGCAATAATGTTTCTAAAATGTTGTACCTTCAGAGACAATACTAATTTGGCCAAATTATACCCAAAATGATACAAGGAAAACGCTCTTCTTTTTCTCAAACTATTCTTTTGTTCTTTGTGAGACTGGTCAAAAGCTATAGATGAAAATTGGGAGCAACTAGCATTATTTTCAAGTGAAAGGACACTAAGCTCCTACTGCGCACTCCAATTATTCTCAATCAGTGTCAGACTCCTGAAAGGCATTTCAGTGAGAGATTTCCAAATGGTTAATACTGAAATTACAATGATTACTAGATATAATAATCTAACAGTTTCCCTATCAGTGAGAAAATTCATTAGGATACATTACCAGAGACCCCATTCATTTACCATTTTTTTAAAACAAACCCTTAATCTCTAAGATCTGCTAAATAATCATATTAAGAATAAAAACGCCATGCTCGGTGTTGGATAAATGACATTTCAAATATAGCATCAGATACAACCTGTTGGGTTATTCCTTCAAAAGGATCTTTCTCCCTGGTTGATAATATTGTATTGGTTTTTAAGGTTTTCAGCAAATTTTTTTCTTAAAGGAATGTAGTTGGTTTCCTTTTTAAAATTACACTTCTTATGCATTCGAGCACACTTTAAACATACCTCCGCCCATGCAGTGAATTTGATTGGGATAAAATCAAACCACCTACATCAAAATTCTACAGTATGATAAGGAAAGGAAGAAAGAACAAAAATAAATGTCAAATGAACAACTCTTAGAAGGACTGACATTCCATGTTATGTTATTATACTGCCAAAATCCTTTAGTTGTAATCAAAATTTTCCTTGCTCATAGGACAGATGTAGTTTTGATCATGAGTTCCTTAGAGAAGTGGAAAATGATGATGGGGAAATAAAGATGTTGGCCAAGAAGAAATTCTAGTATAATAATAGTTGATATTTCTCTAAGCTTTCACTCTAATACCTCCAAGTAGGAGGTGGGAGAAGATAAAACGTGCCAGTAAATCATTTGCTATTTACTGAAGATGAGCTGAAATTAGAGATAGGTGGATTTACACATTCAAACTTGGCAGATGATAGAAAAAGGCCAATTCTATCTCCACTATTTTTGCCTCTTGTGAACAGATAGGCTAACTGACCACGGTGTCTCTATCACCAGGACTCACTAGATAAGTATCTTTCAAGGAGATCAGAGACTGTAACTTCTGGAATATTTATGTTGCCAGAATACAACATAAGTCACCTTTTCTCTGTCTCTAGTGTTTGAACCAAAGAGGAAAGATCACAGAAGCCCAGAAAGTACTATTTCCTATCGCAGAGCAGAGAAAGACACATGAACCTGAGTTTTAGGAGAACAAGGGGCAATTTCGAGATGTATAGTGACCCAGCACCACGAAGGACCACTGGATTTGTTCAGACTCTTTTTCGTATTTGTAGGATTATAGCTCCATACATTTTTAAAGTTATAGGACTGCACAAGGGACTTACCTGCATCTCAAGCCTAACTCAGGGTCTCCTGTAATGCTCAACTCAAGTTCCTAAGTGGATTCTGGGCTGTGGGAGTTTTGAGGCTGGAAAAGCTCGGATGAGCTCCTTCTTCCAAGATAAAGGGACCTGCTAGGATGGATGAGTTTAGGCAACGGGCAGAGTGAGCCCTTCAGGAATGCAACAAGATAATGTTCTGCAGTTCGGCAGTTTTCAACTGAGTAAGGCAATGGAACATCACATTAGCAGTAACGTGGAATTATAGCTAAACCACTGAAAAGTGGGAATCTGATCTATGATCTACCAGAAAGCTCCTGGTCGCTGTGACTAGTGGCGTGTATGGGAAACAGGAACTCTTTCCTTTGGGTGTGGCACCACGGGTCAAAGCTGTCACTAGGGACAGAAGCCGGTAAGAGGAAGTGGAAATGCACAAGGGAGATGCCGGCCACCTACTCTCAGTCTACTGACTGCCACTCTGCCCCCTGCAGTATACGCTTCAAAACTACAGAAAGTAAACAAATAAATGACAAGGATCCATCATAGCTGAAATTGTACAACTCAAATACAGCATATATTTATGTCCAAAGGAGGCTAACGGTGTCATAAAAGAAAGCACGGAACAAAACACCATGAAGTTCAATGCCAAAGAAAAGCCACAAGGGCTTCCAAAGATGATCTGTTCTGTCTTTGGTCTCAGAAACAAGAGAACTCTAAGAATGATGGGTTATACCGTTTCTACATTCATGACAGGGTCCTGTGTACATGCACGGGAAGGCGGAGAATGGGATTTCGGAAACTAGCTGTGTTATCCCCAGAACCATGTAAATCTGCCTTACCAAGCGTTCGTGCGGATGCAGGCTACAGTAGCTGCTAGACTGTGGAATATGAGAAGAACTGCCCAACATTCCTCCGTAGCCAGGCTGATTCATCCCACTGGAGGAGCTCCAAGGGTCACTGCTGTGATGGCCATCTGTAAAGGACAAAGAAAACCATGACTTTTCGGAGGCATTCAGCCTTGCCCTACAGAATAGGGTTTTTTCATATACTTGAAAATGGCTACCCGTTGTGCATTCATCTTTGTGCTGTTTTGCTGATTACATCAGAAGACAGTCATCCTTCTTTTTCCCCCGAGTGGCTCTATATTGCCAACAAATGTAAATATTTACCATAGGCAGCGTTCTTAGTAAAAATTCAGCTATAAAAGGACAGAACACATTTCTATGTAGAATTATGTCAAGTCAGCCAGGTAAACAATACTAAAGAAAACGCTTCTTCTAAAAGTCCCCTGACCTCCTTTTCAATGAAAACGAACAGTTAAATGTTCCTAAATTTTGTGATGAAAATAAAATACTTAACACATTATAGAGTTGACAAGTTTACAAGTTTTTTAAATGCAGATAGAGAGATAAGAATGAAAAAGAACATCCCAGATTTTTTAAAAGATCAAATTTCCTTTTTATTACATACATGGTAGAATTAAAGTTGAAATTACATTATAATTTATAGGGAATGTGAGTCTCAGATATATATAGCTCCGAGTTTTCTTTCTTAACATTTGCTTTCTGGTGCATAGTTCTATTGCTACTTTAAGCCTTCAGTAGCCATTGAAAGGGCACACGTATCATAAGGTAGATGTTATACTGGGGACAATTTTAAGAGGTTCTAGATTTTATAAAACTGTATGTTAAAAAGAGGTTTAAAATGATGTGGATATTATATGAAGTACCCTTCAGTATTAAGTTAATCTTTGTTAATACCATATTAAAAACATTTTTATAGATTCTTTTTCTTCTCTGGGTCTATTGGCCTAGAAGTTACTCTTAGGGATCACTGATGTTTGGTTTGGGTTTCTCAAAACAAAGGTGGTTGGTGGGGTGGGGTGGGTGGGCATCTATGTCATTGCTGAAGTCAAATTTGCCCTTGTTTCAATAGTTCTACCAAAATTATTGAATGCCAGCTGAAAATACAGATAATCAGTGGATATTCACAGTACAGCAGGCACTGCCTCCTTGAAAATAAGATTATTTTCACCATCTATGTTACATAATAAAGGCCTTTTGAAAATTTTGGCAATAGGCAAGTTAAATCCAACACTATATACCACAAAGTTGTACCCCCCCCCCCCCCCCGAGCTTTTAAATCCAGAAGTTAGAATTCCAAAAACTGGAATAGTTTCAGGACAGGGAAGAATGATCAATAGATTTCTTTAAAAAAAAAAAAAAAAGTCCTATCTGAGATTCTGACCACTTAAGAGTTTTAATCAGAAGACAGAAATTCAAGTGAAAAATGAGGTCACATGGCAGTAAGTTTAAAATATTCTCCTGAAAGTCTCCCAGGATCTTTCACCCAAACTGCATGTTTTTTAAAAAGACCTGAATTCTCAGAGCACCAGGCACCCATTACTGAGGGAAGCCGGTGTGAGAGAGGATCACGAGGTACTGCTTCCTAATGGGAAAACAGAGGACTTTCTAGAAGATATTATTCATGCACTTAAGATGTAGCTTTCAGGCTGTAGAAGTGTAGATGTCACCTTAACTCCAAAGATGAAGTTAAGGCCCTAACATTTCAAATAGATGGCATTAATGACAAATAAATTGGGAATATATATCATTGAACAAGAGTCTCCTGAAACATTCTGACCACATGGTGCACTATATGGAAATACATTTAGGATTTGTTAACACAGAACACTCTACTCAATGCAGATTTATAAAAATACGTACTTTACATAAATTATGCTTTTCACAGTAAATTAATATTTATCATATCCCATGATCTTGGCATAATGTTGTTTTGAAAGAATAGAATTAGATGTGTGCAAATTAATTGTGCTCATCATAAATGTCAACTCAAAAAAAATTTGTTTTGCCTTTTTGGGTATTCATTTGCAGAAAAGCACTTTTGTTCCCCATATTCTGCGTGGTCTACTGTGGTTGCAGATCCCTCTATTTTCTGTCTTCCTCTACCTGACCTCCCATGCGGTGTGCACAGTTGAAGCAAGCACCTTCCTGAAGGCAGGTAGAAGAAATCTATCCTGTCAATATTTTCCGTGAAAATCTGCTGTGAATGGTGAGTCCTTGAATTGACAATCTTGATAAGCACCAGTAGAACAGCTGCCTGACTGGTCGTCAAAGAGGGGAGCGGGGGCCCAAGTGGCCACTGTGCCTTTTGTCACAGCCCAGGATGCCCTCAAGCGACATACCCTGCTGGGTCCCTTTGTGAGTTACACCTAGGACAGGTCACAAAGAAAGATACAGGGCCCTTATGAACATGAGCTCTATTATGCCTGGAACAAATTCTCTCCATTCCTGGGAGACCCATTTGATTCAATTTTATAGATTTTCCATGGAATTTCACATATGAACCAACAACCTAGAAAACTTATACTCTGAAGGGCAAGAAAATCAGTTCCTTTTAATCAGAATGACTTTGAGTATGTCCACTGCAAGATAAATGAGACACCAGGCTGCTCCCCGGTTCCTTGCTGCTCCAAGGGTGCTCCCCCTCCCATGCCATGGCCCTTCCTGGAGCAGCACGAAAAGGAAATCCCAGGGCACGTAGTTAAGGCACTCTCAAAAAAGGTTTTCGCACCCAGGCAAAAGGAGGTAAAAGGTCTGCATACAGGTACAGGAATTCTTGGTAAATTCCATGTCTATATTTCAGAGTATTAACTTGGCAACAAGATCATCCTATTTTGACAATAAATGGCACAGGGTTATCAGGGATGAAGCCCCAGGTGCAATCTCTGGACAGTCTGTTCTTACACGCAGCTGATATCATTCTAGCTATTCAGTCACTTCCGAGTAGCAGAAAGGAACCAGCTACCAGTGGCAAGACTGTAAGCTCAGAGGTACACATCCAGGTACATCTCATTAAATAAATTCCATGATTAAAAGAATAAATACACTTCACCTACTGTGAAACTGTCATTTTCTCCATTTGTCTTGGACTAAAGCTGGGTCTTTCACTCTAAATCAATTAGCATGTTTGGGTGGAGATTCCATTGTGTAATGAAATAATATTCTAGACTAGAGATAGGATGCTTCATCTTAAATGAAGTTCTTGTTCTTACTTATAAATTAATAAGTGGCTAAAATTTTTATATGAAGTTATACATAAGGACAATTTGTTCCCAGTTGGCTAAATCCAGGATGCTCAAAATACACACTGAACCAAAACACTTCTAAAAATACACAAACGTTTTTCTTGGGGAGAGAAGAGGCAGAAATGATCTGTCATAGAAGACCATCCCCCCAAGAAGTGTCAGTTCTCAGTGAAGTCAACCAGTTTAATCTTAACTCATCATTGCTCAAGGGGCTTTGATTTGAAAAAAATAGGTCTTTGTCGAGTTTTAATTAATTGATGAATTTTTAATGAATTCAATTCCTAAGAAGGGCATGACCTTCAATATTCTCCACTTGCCTAATATTCCATTTGTTGAGGATCAGTTCAGCAGTCTTTTGCCCCATACACGACCTGAAAAGACCCAGGGAGATTCTGCCCAGTGGATTTCCCCGCAGAAGTGGCAGCATCTTACCCTGCATGAAGAAGGAGCTAGGGAAAGTGCTGGCTGCTGGTTTCGAGGAAGGGTAGCCTGGCGAGTCCCTATTGTAGTCGGCAGTGCTTGCTGATGGAGCATAAACCTGAGAAAGGAGAGACAATTTAGTGTTGCTTGCTGCATTGACCAAAGCACCTCAAGGTCCATTACGTGTTAAGAAGCAGGCACAAAATGCTACATTTCCATGTCCGTTCCAAATCTGACCAAACCCTACAACACTACCCCTTTCAGAACACAGAAAAGCAAAAAACAACAACAAAAATGCTGAGTAGATTTGTGTGACTGGAAGACCAGGGGCGGGGGATATTTTCCAGTTGTAGGCAAGAATACTGCAAATTATGTCTAGTTAAATATATTATATAATACCCATAGAGTTGTCCTAGCCAAGCATCTTTTTTTTTTAAAAAAAAAAAAAAAAAACATAGATGGCCTCTGAGGTCATGAAAGGTGCAAACAGAAGGGCACGCATTAAGCCTCTCCCTTTTACTCTACCTTTCAATTAAAATGTTCACATCTGAGAGAAAGAGACAGAGACAGAGAAAACGAATGCGCTATCCAGACCACAGAAAGTGACAAATACATCTTGGAATATTAAATTCCCATAGTGTCAGCTTTTTGCAGAGATGCATGAAAAGGACCATTAAAAGCCCAGATCTACATAGACCACCAACAATCGGTATGTACACAGGAAGCGGGGGGAGCACCCCTTTATAGTTCTTATTACATTTGTGTGTGCAATAAACTTAAAAAAGTGTGCCAAAATCCTAATTTACGGAACATTCGTTTACTAATACTCATGAGACTTGGGGAACCAGTCCTTTATAAAAATAGCCTGTGTATTTTCTTGTTTATGTTTCCTCTAAAGGAGACGGCATAGTCGAAAAGCATAAATTCATAAGGTATAGTTTAACTTTAATTGGTTCCCCCCCCTTGCCTTTCCTGCTAAATATAATTTTTTTCAAATCCCTATTTTCTTTTGCTCCGAAAGTTCCTCTCTCCAGATGGTCGGAGAGACTGAAACACTGTCACCCTCTTGATGAAAATGGATACCTTCCTGCCTCCATTTTGAAGCAGGCAGCGGCTCACAAAATTGGCAGTGAGCCTACAGTGATATTCTCAGGTCACAGTAAAAGAAAGAGAAATTCACCAATAAAAAGGCAACTGCAGAGTTACCAAAAAATACTCCCATTTTTTTTTTTAACTGAGCACCGAATAAACACCCTCAGAAAAATTATATAATTGCTCTCAGAACACCATGAATCACAAACTAAGCATTAATACAAGGTTTAGGATTTCACAAAGGATAGGTCCACAGAGACAGATGTGGGAAAATATGCATACACATACATACATCAAATAAATGCTACATGTGCCCCACAGTGCCCTTGAAAATTGGGAGGTCCTGGAGACGGAACAAAACAAAAACAAACCAGAAGAATCCAGGCACACGTTAGAAAACAAGGGTTTTCTGCAGTCAAGGAGGGAGACAAGCCCCTACTTCGTGGGCTATATTTCATTTTATTTTGTAATTCTCCTTGAATTTTCAATATATAAATGTCTATTTGCTTCTGTTTCCACAGGGCTTACAAGAAGGAAGACATCTTTTTTAAGCATCTTTAAGAGACAAAGAATAAACCTTAAGCCAGGAAATCTCCAAACAAATCAATATCCTTAAAGTTTTGTCATGCAAAACCCAGTATTTTCTTGAGAACTATATACAGCTAATAAACAGTTCGGAAAATACTACTGAATGTATTTAGAGAAGGTCTTGAGAGTAGGCTAAAAACATGAAATAAACATTACTGTCTAGGAAAATAGGAAATTGAAAATTAGAATATCTCATTCGATACAGCTACTCTACCTACCACCATGTACCTACGGTCCAGGCTACTAGCCAGACAGCGATTTGGGACAGCTGGTATTAACACAAGCTAAGTGTACTATGTGTCAGTCCCAAATTTTAGAGATCAGCATATTTACTATAAAGCTGAAAATAAACTCTGACCCATATTATGAAATGACTTTATATTTTAAAACAATTTGAGTAAGTTCTTTAGGATAATATGTAGTTTAATTTTAATTATACTCTACGACAATATCTTTTTTTTTAATTTTTATTTATTTATTTGAGAGAGAGATCGTGAGAGAGAGCATGAGAGGCGAGAAGGTCAGAGGGAGAAGCAGACTCCCCATGGAGCTGGGAGCCTGATGCGGGACTCGATCCCGGGACTCCGGACCATGACCTGAGCCGAAGGTGGTTGCTTAACCAACTGAGCCACCCAGGCGCTCCTCTATGACAATATCTTTAAATATGCCTATGATTACGTCAATACGATCTGAGGGCACCTAACAAGGTTCACCTTTTTCCCCCAATGTGGGCAGAATTACTTGATATTTCTTCCGGGAGAGAAGGATAAATCTTTGGTAATTCTGCCCACGTACAAGGAGGCTCTTGGACTATGAATTACGATCAAACTCAAAGATCTGAGAGTAAGATCACTCATCCCAAATTCATAAGCACCACCTGCATAACAAATATCTATGGGCTTACAAAGTTTTTAGGATATATTATACTATATACTTTCTATTTTTCTGGTGTTATGGTCAAATGAACACTTTTTAGATAACAGGAAAGTCTTATTATCAAGAAATAGGCCACGTTTATAGAAAAAAGGCAATTTCTGCATATTTTACAAATTTTCATTATACTGTAAATTTACGGATCAGGTAAAATGTTATTCTCTTTCCATTTAACATAGTCCATCTTTCCCATCACAAAAGTTATTTTTAAGGTGAGCAGCCTACAGAATTATTTATAGAAATGTAATCCATGAACAGAACTATTATACTTTTTTAAAAGATCCTAAAAATTTTATTTTTAAGAAATCTCTACATCCAATATGGGACTCAAACTCAAAACCCCGAGATCAAGAGTTATACGCTCTATCGATTGAGACAGCCAGACACCCCTATCCTTTTTAAAAATAGAAGGAATTAAAAAATTTATTTGGTTCAGCTCCCCCCTCATTTTAATTATAAGGAATTCAAAAATAGAATGGTGAAAGCCACCATTCAAGATTTGCAATTTGTGGGGTGCCTGGGAGTTAAGCAACCACCTTCGGCTCAGGTCACGGTCCCGGAGTCCTGGGATCGAGTCCCGCATCGCGCTCCCAGCTCCATGGGGAGTCTGCTTCTCCCTCTGACCTTCTCGCCTCTCATGCTCTCTCTCAAATAAATAAAAATAAAAATCTTTAAAAAAAAATTTGCAATTTGCCTGACATACACAACAAGCAGTTGCTCTTTCTTTAAAGATAGTGGTGGAGATGTAAGATGATATTTACGAAAACAGACTGATCATAACATTCATCCTTCACTTTATCCTTAATGTTTTCATCTCTAATAACCTGGATGACCAGCAAGCTGCGTTGCTATTTTTCACTTCAGTCAACTCTTTTGCCAATTTCTCCATGAAAAGACTCTAAAGTATGGGTTTCAATAATGTATTTAATAGAGATACTAAATTCAATAAGAAAAGCTCACATCCAATTAGTTTTGATTATTACTATTTTAGGTAACTGGAAAGATGATAAGTATTTGTTAACTAAAATAGTTTTTTATTTAACAGGACAATGATAAACATCCCAGATATCTCCAAAGAGTTGGAGTCATTTTAATGACTAATCTTAAAATATCAGGCCAGTGAAAAATGAAAGAAAAGTCCCAAACTCTAGTTCAGTGTACTGAAGTGACCCTACCTCTGAAACATGAGAAGAAGTCTAAAGGGAAACAAAGCTCTATACTTAGTTTTTCTCTGATAAGGTAGCTTAGATCAAGGTGACTTTTGCATTCTTATTCCTCTCACTAGAGAAACCAAAGAAGGGTGAAATTTTTGTTGCAGAATTGGAAATGAGGAAACTTGGCCAAAGCTCATAGGTTACTGCTCTTTTCGTGTACTGCTTGTGGAATAAAAGTTTCATGGGGAGCTAATAGCAAAGTATGGTTGATGCCCAAATTTAGCACCATTATCTTTTCTCTTACGTGTCAAAATCATAAATATAGAAATTCTGAGTTTAACCAATCTCTCCAGATAACACCAAAACCCTGAACTGATAAAAAATTAAAAATACATATTTTTTCATTTTATATATTAAATGTTTGTTGTAATCTGAGAAGAATTACTATATTACATTAGCTGTTCCATCCAATGTTCCTGGTTCTCCTTTGCTCAGTCATCAGAGAAATAATACAATACCTTCTTTTAAATAGAATCTCTGCCTATTAGGCCAGAAGAAAACCAAGCAAATCTGCAAAATGAAAGGAGCAGAATGCATATTCTACCTTTCCCCTTGATGTTCTCATTTTTATCTGTCTTGGCAGATCAGTTTCACTTATGAAGATTTCAAAAATAACAATGAGCCAATTGTTTAGGGTCTCTTGTAGAATAGCTTTCGTGCAAGGAGCTCTACACACTCTACTTCTGGTTTTCCTAAGGGTCATACAAGATGGTTATTATGAATAGCATCATTCCTATTTCACAGGGCTGAAGTATAGTAGAGAGATCAATTGCATTGGTCCAGACCAGCCTGGGTGTGACTGCAAGTTTCACCATTCATCAGTTAGACAACCTTGGACCTGTTCCTTTAACCTGTCTGGCCTCCAGATTCCTACCTGTAAGATGGGAATGGCAGAGCCTGCTATGCATAGTTCTTATGAGAATAAAGGTATGTTGTGTATCAAACTACTAGAAGAGTACGTGGCACGTATTAAGCATGCAAAAAAAAAAAAAAAAGGCCAAAACAAAACAAACAAACAAAAACAAAAAAAATCAGACAATAGGGTTAATCTTGTGCTGCTACTGTTTTTATTATCTGAAAAAATGCGACTCAGGAACATTAACCCACATTTTCTACATTAACCATTAATCTAGTGGTGAAGGCAGCATTTAAATGGGTCATCAGAGTCTATATTCTTTCCATAAAAAGCAATTCCTTTCTCTTAAAAAACAAAAAAAGAAAGAAGTGGTCTTTTTACACTATCAACACAAGGCTGTACTTTGACCACAGTTTAGAGAAATATTCTTTTGGGGATTTCATTATCACTTTTTAAGAAAATAAAATGTGATAAGACATGTTCATAGTAAAACCAATCTGTAGTAATGTTACTTGCTTCCTCAAGTGGGGAGCTAAGCTCTAAGGGGACAAAGAGAAGTGGCTACAGGTCCTGTGTCACGAGGTATGGAACTGAGGGAGGCTGGATGGTAACTGGTAGGATACACGATTCACCTTTAACATCCCTTACCATTACTACCCCTTTGGGATTCTGCAAGTACCTTTGGAGTATAGAATTTGCAAAGAGAAAAAGTTCAGACTAACTGGAACATTGTAGTCGAGACTTTCAGACTCTTAAAAAGAGTTGCTGTATGTTCCACGATGGGTGGAAAATAACAAAGCTAAATTATGCCTCTGGTGCCCATGTGCTAGCAAGGCTCACTTAGTAGTTTAGACCTTGGCAGATTTCACAAATATTCTAAACTATGACAGCAAAACAGTCAAATGCCAAGCATTCACAAAGGTAGGCATATGCTTTGATGCTTCCCAGCATCAATTGGGGAAAAGTATTTGGAGGGGGATCAGCTCACTACTCAGGCAACGGGGCTGGACCCTCAACTCTGAAAATTTTTGTTTGAAAGACGTGGGTTCTAGTAAGAGAAATGAAGGGCTCAGGGGCAGTGATACCTCCATATTCAGAAGAGTGAGTATGGACCCTATAATTGTGCCATGTAACCAAGGTAAATGTACATCGCCAACTGATCCATAAAGAGGGGGTAGATGTACTTAAAAAAGGCAATCTCCAGAGAATTCAGAAAAAGACTTGGCGTCATAGCAGAAATGA
Organism: Mustela erminea; assembly: GCF_009829155.1. Taxonomy (NCBI): domain Eukaryota; kingdom Metazoa; phylum Chordata; class Mammalia; order Carnivora; family Mustelidae; genus Mustela; species Mustela erminea. Next base: position 19,601,467 of record NC_045626.1, on the reverse strand, counting down.
CCCAGCTCTGGAGCCAGGCCGGCTGGGTTCCAATTCCAGCTCTCACAAGTAATTGTGAGCTGGCTGGTGATATTGCGAGTCTTAGTTTTCTCACTTGTGAAACAAGGTTAATCTTTTTGTGAGTGTTAGAGATCCTACGTGTCAAGCGTAATTCTTAATCAGTTGTGGGCACTCTGTAAATGGTAGTATTACTCACATCTTGTTGTAAGTGCTAGTCAGGACTTATAGCTACTTTTAAAAGTGTTTGGAATGGGGCTATCCAGTCAAGTAGCCATTACTAATATACAGTTATTTGAATTAAACTTAATTAAAGTTACATAAAGTTTAAATATCCATTCCCTTAGTCACACTAGATACAGTAGCCAAGTGCTCAATGGTCATATGCGGCCACTGGCTACCATACTGCATAGCACCAACATAGAACTTTCCCACTACGGCAGAAAGTTCTGTTGGAAGCACTGGCCTAGAGTCGTGCTTGTCTGTAAAAAGTCCTACTGAGCCGTGTATGTCACCCTCTATTAGAGCAGCTATGACAATAATGCCAGCTCATTTGAGATTTGATATTCCCTTTAGGCTGCAAAAGCAAGAACTCTTTTGGCGGACGAGTCGGAGAGGCAATTTCTAGGTATCCCTAGTCCCTAGCATACAGCTGGTGTTAATAAATGTTGATGCTACTGAAGGGTAGGACATTTAGTTTTATTTATTATGTTTAGAGTTCCTTGTACTATGACATATTTTTTTGAAGTCCTTTTTCAACCATCTGCCAAAATTCCTGCAAATTGTACCAAGTGGAACACGAGGCAAGAGTGTCTGTGACTCTGGGTTTCTGGAGATGGAGGAAGCAAAAGGGATCCTTCAACTGCAATTTCGTCCTTGGCCCCTCGTGTCTTTGGCAAAGGAATTATAGTTCGATGTGGTGTGATCACTTTTTCTACATGATAAAAGTTGAACAGATGTTCAAGTTTTTCTGATCACGTGTTTTCACATTATTGGTAATTGGGTCCCTCTATTCTACTCTCACTTCATTTTTATTACTTTTTCTTTTCCTTTTTTTAAATCTTTTTTATATGACTTCTTCACAGATGCTCCTTTCTCTTTTCATGCTACTTTTCCACCTGCTGCCTCTGTCCTGCTTTTTGGCATCATATTTTTAAAGCTCAAGTGCTTGCGATCTTACTTTACAAACGAGCAAAGGAAGAGGTTAATGGACTTACCCAAGGGCCTGGACAGAGCCCAGGGCCCCTGATTTTGTATCCAGTCCTCTTGGCACTCTCCTTTCTAAAAAGTCTTTTTAAAACTTTATAACTTAAATATTCTAATGGGCAGTAAAATGGCATAAAAGGTTAATAAATAGATTCAAGTAACAGAGTTGAGTAAGTTATTATAAGGTTTAAAGGCAGTTAATAATGCTCAAGGGCATAGAACAGTCAGGCAGTAAATAATCTGAGAGTGCAAAAAACCAAAACCAACAGCAAACTCCAGGAATAAAAATTATTCACCTGGTGTATTCCATACACCATTCTCCATACAGTGGATTCAAGTAAAGGAATGTTTTTTAGTGATAGAAAAATCCTACTTCATTTCCAGGTGATGGTTGAAGAAGAATTTGCATTATTGTCACATAAATAGGAAATCTTTTTAGAGATAACATATAAATGTCTGAAGTATACTGAAAAACTGATGGATATTTAATTATAAATGGAAAATTTCAAAGGTCGTAGGCTATTGAAATCATGAAGCTTATACAGGAATTAACCAAATAGTTCTAAATGCCCTAAAATCACTTCTGGTAAGAAGGTTCCCACCCCCAAACTCTCTTTATAGGTAGTCTGGAAAAAAAAAATCACAATTATCTAAACATGTATAAAATGTAGCATTAGTGTATATGATATTCCTATTTTTCCCACTAAGAAGCAATTACCTGAGTTCACTCTGCTCTATTCATCACAAAAATATGTATATGATCCCCCTAAAAGAAATCCCTTAAGTATATAATATATATATTTTTAATATTTCATGTATTTATTTTGAGAGAGAGCACACCAGCGTGCATGCACATGTGCACAAGTAGGAGTGGGGGAGGGTCAGAGGACGAGGGGGAGAGAGAGAATCTTAAGCAGGCTCTACGCTTAGCGCAGAGCTTGATGTGGGGCTTGATCTCATGATCCTGAGATCATGACCGAAGCCGAAATTAAGAGACAGACGCTTAACCGACTGAGCTACCCAGGCGCCCCCAGTATGTAATATATTTATCTAGAACACATCACTTTGAGCACACATCCATGCGCCCCATCACAAACATCACATGCATTTTTCCACTCTTCTAAAGAACCAGCTCAGTTTTGATGACCTGTACATGATCAGAGCAGTACAGGAAATCTGAAGCTACGTCCTGTAAAGGAACTAGAGCCAAGAGTTTTACTCTTCTCAGCCACCAAACTTCCTTCTCTGTGTGAAGAAGTAGTAAAATTGTAAAAGTTTTCACTCCCTTCTTTGTTCGTGTCTTTACCGATCAAATTCTGTAACGGGCAGACTTCACAAAGTCCCCAAACACAACAACAGGAAGGAGAAGGGCGTTGAGTGATGCTTAAGGGATCGGGCCCCGGAGCTGGGGAAGCAGGCGCAGGTGGTGGGCTGCAGGTAACGCGTTTCTCTAGAAGTGCACCCAACCTATGGCAAGATCAGCGATTACGCAGCGAAAAGGTGAGCTGGTCCCATTATTATGTGCCTCCTGCATGCAAGCTCCCCAGGCGCTACGAAAAACTTGGTGCTCTTTATGGGCGGGCAGCCCACATTGTTCTTTCCTCAAATAAAAAGGTCAGGATAATTCTTGTGTTTTTTTATACAGCTGGCTATAGTGTATTTTTCAAATCCCCCAATCAAATTTCAAACCCTAAAACTAAAATGAGTCCAGGTAGCCTTTGAGATGTATAAAAATTTACAAGGGAGAAAAAAAAAAACCCTGCTTCGATTTTTTAAAGAAGCACTAAGAAGTACTAATAGTTGTACAATAATATTATTGTAATTTAAATCTACACAGTATCCTGTTATTTTAGAAAGATTTTCAATGTGTTATCATTGCAAACCTAAGACAGTAAAACAAATAGGAGAGGTATGATGGAGCTTAGGCTACTGTGATATCACAGGTGTACTGTGATATAGAACATTTGAGACTTTTAGTTGTTTTCACATATTATCCTACAACCATCTCAGTGATGCATGCACAGAGTTGCCAATTAGAAACAAAGAAAGGAAGTCATGTATTAGGGTATCATCGCTTAATGCTCTCCAGAAGCAAAAAAGGACCTGGTCCCAATGCCTGCCAGCCTCAAGCTCTTGTCACCCTTGGCATGACAAAAATCATGACAAAGATAAAAACAGCTAACACTTTACTTAGGACATGCCAGACACTATTCCAGGAAAAAAAAAAAAAAAGTACATATACTCACTTTGTACACTCAAAGTGCTGTTTGATTATTGAAACAGTTTTATAAATAAGGACTCTAAGAGAGACGTTATATAACTCACTCAAAGCCACACAGCTCGTTAAGTGGCACACTGGGCACATTGCGTAGGTTTGTTTCAGAGTTTGAGCTGTAACCACGATTCTACAACATTATCTCTTAATAGCTAAGAATTCCATCCAGGGTGTTCGTGGACTCCTACCGACACCCAGCTCTGTGAATCCGGGGCCTCGTACATCCACGCCCTGACCTTCTAGCAGCCAGGTGGCTGAGAGTGCCGCGTCCATCCTTCTTGTTCAGTAATACTGATGTCGGAAAGAAGGCGAGTGACCTGCTGTGGGTTACGGGGGCACTTAGTGGTGAAACCAGACCCAGGCCTCAAAACCAAGACACTCAACTGATAAAAAGCACCCCATTACAACGTCGAGCATTCCAGTTTAGTTAGTATAGTTTAGTTAATATAGTTCCATCTACGTGTACTAGCCTCTGGCTCCAAATACTTCTTTTTATTTTTACACCTGCATTTCTCTTGCTCTTGGCACGACGTCAGCAGACGCTGAATGTTTGCTATTACTTTCAATGTGGTGTATCACAGGAATGCCCACTGCCAACATTCTGAGTACCTTGGCCCTAGCTGAGAATGCCTTAAACTGATTAAGTTACACCTGGCTAAAGATCTCTTGAAACACTTAATTGCATAAAATTTGGTCCAGGTGAAACCGGACTTCTTCCTGGTTGCATTCCTTCAGTTACTTACTCACGTGGGACTTGGTCTCACAGGCTCAGGACCCTCGCAGATGCAACTGTTAAGTGCATCACAATTCTTTAATATATTCCAAACACCTAACCAATTTGTTTCTAAGCTTTTATTTATTGAATGCTCATCAGAAATTAAAGGTACTGTTAAGAAGAACACGACTTTCAATTTCTATCAGTTACGATACCTAGTTATTTTAACCCTTAACCGGATGTAACTGAAGGACTTCGATCTCTGCCCCATAACATCAAATTCATAATTGTTCATTATTTCTAACAGATCATATCTCATCTCAACAGAACTGACTACCACCAACCACAGAAACAACAAGGTTTAACCAATATTATGAAAATATGTGCAACTGTGTGTGTGTATGTATTTGAATGAATACAAGAGACACGCCAAACTAAGAATAACATCATAAAATAGAGAGAAACATTCATTGTTCTGCCAGAACAGGTTTTAGTGCTCTTCTCTATGTTTGAGGGCTGAGCTTGTGTGAGGAGGTGGAGACAGTGACCTATGATGGTCCATGCTTTCTAAGAGTATTCTCGGCCCTTTCCCCTTTGAGCCCAAGGCCAATAGGTTGATGCCTGAAGTCTAGAGCTGACATCCTTCAATGGACGTTAATAAGCTTGTCTTTTAAGAAGGGATCTAAGCTCAAATAATTTTGGGTTCCATTGGAATGAACATATAACTTCAATGCTGCAGACCTTTGTCAATGACTATTACCATGAAATCCTACGTCCCTGGAAAAACCTTCACAGTCACAAACCCACTTTTCAACATACCTCCAATCATCAGAAAATGTTATCTTCTGCCGGGAGCTATTACAATTCAACATGATGAGGTCTCAGATCTTTTCTCAAGAAGTACTTTTTAGAAAGAATGAGAGAAAAAGTGAAGGGGGCAGAAGGGGACAGGGGGGCTTTACAAGAAGGAGAAGAACCACCAAAGAAAAACACGGACTATGTTATAGTTTGACCTTGCACAACCTACACGTGCTATTCCTATTCCTCAAATCCAGGGTCTTCAGGACTGCCTGTGTGCATAATGAGCACAGAGGGCCAGAGAGCCATTATCCCTAAGTCAACATTCTTTCCCAGGAAGCCAGAAGAATTAGAGAGAAAACTGTGTCAGACCAAAGCTGAATGACCCTTTCAAAAGCAGAGACATAAGCAAGAAGAAGAAAAAAAAAAAAGATAGTAAGACCAAGGTTCTAACTGATATTGCAAAGACAAGAAGAATGATCAAAGAAACAGTTCACCAAGGGGGATATGTACTTCTTCAGACACCTTCTTTGCCATGAACTTAACAGTACAAAAGGAAATTTGGTCTTATTCTATAATTAGTCATCAAAAAAGTTCATATCTTTGTAATGTTTTAAATTATAAAGACTTTTTGGGACATTGGTGGCTCACTCTGTTAAACATCTGCCTTCAGCTCGGGTCACGATTCCGGGGTCCTGGGATGGAGCCCTGCATTGGGCTCCTGCTCAGCAGGGAGCCTGCTTCCCTCTCCGTCCCACCACCCAACTTGTGCGGTCTCTGCTGTACACATGCTCTCTCTCTCAAATAAACAAAATCTTAAAAAAAAATTTCTGTCTCCATTATCTTATTTAAGAATAATTTTGAGATAGATTATCTATCCAAGCAGTCGCCCACCTCAGCCATCTTACATAGTAGGAGACAAAAGCTGAGAGAGCTTTTACAGGACTGGTGGGGACAGGAGGTGGCGGGCTATGATCTACGTTGGTTTTTTTCATTCCAAATCCCAAGTCAGAATTGTTAGCACTTGATCAGAATGTCCTTCCAAATCACCTATGGTCTAAGGAATCCAGAGAACTAATTTTTTATATTAGTAAATGCTATCTACTACTGTTAACTAGAGTTAAAGATGAACACTATGCTGTGGTTTGCAGCATCGAGCTTAACATCTGATGCTTCAAACAGATGTCATCATCTTCTGCTTACTGAGAGTGTTGTTATGAATAGTGAGTTTCCAATTTGGTGAAGTTCTGAACAGGAATCCTCGCCATGGTACACTGTACATTCATGACCCCAACCTCCCTTTCACAGAGGTGGAAAAAAATCTCAAATTTTCTTTCTTCTGCCAAAACATATGGCCCTAACTCCTTTCAACTGAAAACAAAAGCATGAAACAATTACCAAATATAAGACTGTGGCACAGACGGCAATGAAAAGAAAAAAGTAAATGAATTTTCAATATCTCTGTCTAACCAACCACCTCCTTATCTGTTATCCATTCAAGGACCTGCCCCTCTCTCACGCGCAGGGCACTTTCAGGTAAAATCAGTCAGCGGTATTCACTGATGTGAACAGAAATTTTAGCTAGCACAAGGCTAGGGGCTTTGGTATATTTAAAAAAAAAAAAAAAAAAGGTCTCTAGAATTGTCATCAGGACCCAGTTGGGAGACCTCAGATATACAATAAGCAACTTGAAGACATATGTAAATGAGTAGTATTTGTACAAAATGTTTATGCCAAAGAAATGTAAAGAGAATTATCCAAGGTTACTCAAAGACTTCTTCCTTTTTTTATGAAGATTTTATTTATTTATTTGACAGACAGAGATCAGAGAGGCAGGCAGAGAGAGAGGAGGAAGCAGGCTCCCTGTTGAGCGGAGAGCCCGATGTGGGGCTCGATCCCAGGACCCTGGGATCATGACCTGAGCCAAAGGCAGAGGCTTTAAACCACCGAGCCACCCAGGCGCCCCTATTCAAAGACTTCTTGAGGACGTATGGGCTTAATAAAGAAGGGAAATAATATTCCTTAAAGGGAACTGGGCAGTAGAAGAACAAATTACCACCAATAAGCAGTTCCTCTTCAGGAACATTTAAAATATTAAAGGGCGCCCGGGTGGCTCAGTCGGTTAAGCGTCAGACTTTGTTTTGGCTCAGTCATGACCTCAGAGTCATGAGATCTAGCTCTGCATTGGGCGCCAGGCTCAGTGGGGAGTCTGCCTCTCCCTCTCTCTCTGTCGCTTGTGCGTGCTTGTGTTCTCTCTCTCTCTCACTCAAAAAAATATATAATTAAGTTGACTTTCTCTAATATTTGAATTTCAGACACTTTTCTCATCTGATCTAATTTTTCTTAATTTTAAAGATACATGGTTTAAAGATCTGTGGCTACCTCAAATATTTTTCTGGACTAATAAGGGTATAAATAAAGATAAACAACAGTAATTACTTTGACAATAAAAATTACAGAAAGAATGTTCCTTTGATGTTTATCTAAGAAATGAAACCTTTGATACCTAAATTACTTCATTCAATAAATTTGAATCTTCAAAACTAGAAATGTAAAATCCAGATGATTGCTTAATATTACGATAAAGGAAGCAGTTTAAAATTCTCAATGTTGATGAAATTAATGAGGGAATTTTTTACAAGAAGAGGAATTTTGCATAATAAAAGGCCCCGAATTGATTTTTGACTTTTCTTTTTCCTTGATAAATTATTATCTAAGTGAGAACTTAAGAGAAATACAGAGAAATGTTAAAAAGAAGCAAGGGATACTTCCTTTTTTCTTCTACCTGATGGGAAAAAAATCCAATAAATAGCCCTTTGCTTATATAAGTATGATATATTAGGTCCTTTGTCTGGAAAATTTCCTTGTCATAGGTAGATCTGGAATTTCCTAATCTCTAGATAGATGGATTAATTGTCTACCGTGTGTGTTTGTGTGTGCCTGTGTGCATGTATATTTGTGTATACTGTGATAAAATTACAGGTTTATAGAACACGGCGGCAGGAACTGTTTAATGGGTATAGGGTTTCCTTTGGGCCTGATGGAAATGTTCTGAAACTAGACAGATGTGGTTGCTCAACATTGTTAATGTATCAAATACCACGGAATTGTTCTTTTTAAAATGGTTAGTTTTATATCACGTGAATTGCACCTCAACCAATGCAAACAAAACAAAACACAGTAAGCAGGCTCCTAACCTTCCTGCTGTCCTTCACAAAAAAATTAATGAGGGCCCATCTGCAGGGAGATGGTATTCTGGTAGTAGAGGACTAATGAAGGGTCAAACTTCTTAAGCAGTATGTCTTGTCATCTGGTGCTAGAGGGAAAATCTAGGCAAATAACGTAGCCTCCTCAGGAGAGCGGTCTTTCCACTGAAATAAAAACTTATTTCTCACTCATGATCTCTTTGTCAGCAAACTCAGTGCTCTTCATTCTACCAAGATAACTTACGGCTTAATGGGAGCCTACATATGCCTAACTTATCAAATTGTACATTCAAACATGTATGATTTGTTGTGTATCAATTATATCTCAATAAATCAGTTAAGAAGTTTAAAAGAAAAAAGATGAATTTAGTGATTCTTCCTCATCGCCAAAATATTTTAAGTGAGTTAACTAGCTATAAACAATGGTCTCTAATGTGCTCTAAGAGCAGGAGACCGTCTTTCTATTTTTGGTTCTACTGCTCATTAATTAACTACAGGTAGGTCCTTAACCTCTCTTTCAATCTTATGGTAGTTATTTGGAAAGTAGAGATCATAACATCTGCTGCTACACAGAGATGTGGTACAAATAAGATCATGGCGCTGAGAAAGCACCTTGAAAAAATAGGGACCTCAAGGTATCTCATTTGTATAGCAGGTTTGGCACCCTGATGATGCTTGACATATTTTTGATGGTGACGAGTCTGTTTTCTTTAGTGGAAAACCTCTTGATATGTTGAACAACCTATTCAGCGCTTGTCTCTAACAGGTGCAATCAGGAAGGCTACTAATGATGTAACACAGACGGGATCATGGACCAAAATCCTTTCACAAAGAATGAGCTCAATACGTTTTCATCAAACATATTTCATCTTCTAAACTTTCCCAGCACTTTACCTTAGAAATGTGTAAATTTTATGAAGTATAGAAGTCTTTCCTCCCAGGAAACATGATGGGCTCCTGGGGGGGGAGGGGGTGGAGGATGCCCACAGCAGGTGCCCAAGAAATAGTCACTAAGCAAACAAGAGAAATAGCCAAAGTAAACGAGGACCAATTCCTTCCTTCGCTTAAAAGTTTACACAGCAGATTTTTAGCACTGAAGGGCCTTAAAGAGCTATACCTCAAGTATCTTTGTAGAGAAAAACTGTCCTCTGAATCACGAATGGCTTCTTGAAGGTACTGCCCATGAGGCTGAGCCCCTGGCCTCTTACTAGGAAGAGGACATCGCGTGGCGATAACACATCATGGGTAAGATCATACACGGCCACTGCACAGACATTCAGCACTGGATGCGCAGAACGTCTCAAGGAACTTGTGTCGAATTTATGAATATCGCTGACCTGCTCTACTTGTGGTATCTGTTCCTTAGTTGCTCTGTCCACCTTTAAAAAACAAAGACTGCATGAAACTACCACAGAGAGTCAGTCTGCGACTTTAATGTTCCCAAAAGAGGTTGAGACACTTAAACAGAAGTCACAGATAGGTTCAGAGCACACCTCACCTTTAATGGTGTTTTCTACCATTTCCATCTGATAGGAACCCCCAAACAGACTAAACTGTGAAAAGGAGGCATAACTCAGACTATAAATCAAGGTGCACCCACTTTGTTAAAAGCTCTCCCTTTCCATCTTGCCATCGGATTGTCCTGCTCTTTCATAGTTCTGTTCAGATCTGTTTCATCTCATTGGTTTGCAGGGGCTCATTTTCCCCTTTGCATGTCTTCTATCTTGTGTTGCTATCTTCTGTTTTATATTTATGATGTGTTTTCCCAAATACGTTCCAGTTCCCTGGGGGGGGGGGGGGCGGGTGTCTCATTCTCTTTTCCTTCACTCTGTTGGGTGGATAAGATGCCTGATGCTCATTTTCAGGTGATGATGATGATGATGGCAATGACAGTGACAATGATGATGGAAAAGCAGCTGGTGGTGCCCTTTCTCCACTTCTTTACTTTCCCTCCACACCCACAACCCCAGTGGAACTGCTCAAGAGCTCCTGGCTACTGCCCAGGTCAAGATGCCCAAGGTCATCTTTTTCTCTCAACGACCTCTGACACTGTTGACTACTTCTTCCTTCCAGTCAGATTTGCTTCCCTTAGCTTCTCTGACCGGGTTTTCCTGGTCGTCCTGCTATCCCTCTCGACTTTTAAATTCAGTGACCTCTTGAACATACGCCTTGAAGGGCTCCTTATTACAGTCATGATAAGATCTACACTTCTTAATGGGGTACACAAGGCGCTTTATGATCTGGCCACTGCTGACCTTTTCAGTCCCATCTCTTCCTACTGTCTTTGGCACCATGAGCTCCAGTCATCCGAACTACTTTCAGGAAACAGTATACGCCGTGCTCTTCCTGGATCCAGCATTTTGCTTGCTTAATACCCATTCATTCTTGGGCCCCGCTTCCTCCAGGCCAAATGTGGGACAGGCGCCCCTCCTGTGTCCAACCCTAGCAGTCTGTGTTCCCCCATCAGTGCATTTTCAAACTACATTGGAGTTGTCTACTTCCTTGTCTATCTCATGTCTGTCTTGTTCAGAGCTATATTCTAGTACCTTACTCATGCCAGGCACTGAAGTTTCTTACCACCATCTGAGTGGAGGAATTAGGAAAAGTACTTTAAAATGTTTGTTTTTTTTTTTTAATTTTAAAACAACCAAACTCATTTCCCTATAAAATAAAATCCACGCTCTCTAAAACTTTAAACTGGTAATCTCAGATGATGGCACTAGTCCAAAGAACAGATTAAAGATTTTGTCCAAGGACACTTCCGTGACTTGCCTTCAGTGGGTAAAGCCTGAAGCTACAGCTGTTTTTGTTCCCTAAACTCCCCTGTAGTCCCACCTGGTACTTAAAGCCAGATGCTGAAGAACAAGATATGGAGAGGAGAAGATAAGAGGTCTCTAAGGTCTTTGCAATTGTCCCAGGACTTAGAATTCCGGCTCTCTATAGTACATTGTGGAAAAGAGAAGGCAAACTCCTACCACCTACAGAGAAGGCCACATAGCTCAGGAGTGAAAAAGAATAGGACCTCTGAGTGTGGTAGCCTGTGGTTGGGCTACCACCTAATGTCAAGAGAGGGAACCATGTATCTTCATGAGAGTTTTACCTACAGTAGCTAATCACTTTGATTTAATGGGCAACATCAATTCCAGGGATAGTTGTGTGGTTGTTTTTTTGTTTTTTTGTTTTTTTTTTTTAAATAATGATGCTTTCCTTCTGTTGCACACCAGTCATGCCACAGAGGGCCATACCCAGTATGACTGTTCCTAAAGGTGAAATGATCTGTGGTCTTTCCTAAAAAAAGTCTGCTGTGCACCAACTGAGTGAGAAAATGCTAAGATTTGCATTTTCTTGAAATGTGATGCTATTTTTGAGTTTCTAATTGAAAAAATTTAAACTGCTAGTAATTAAGTGTGGGGGAGCACACCAAAGGTGGCTCGCATTTAGGCACATGGTAAACCGATTTGCCATTGAACTGGGAGGCTAATGTTCAGGCTGGGTAAGCCCAGCCATGTCTGTGTTTGTTCAGTGTCTCATACTATTTTTTGAATGTCATGGGCTCAGCAAAACCCAAAACACATTTTCTCAGCACTTCTCTCTATTTTCCAACCCATATGTATTTCGAGAGACGTTTTAATTCATATGTTTCTGATTTATTTACATGCAAGTCATCAGAATGTTGTTTTGTGCAAACTATTTGATGTCCAGGAAGTCTGTTGAGCCTCTCCTTTGAGGTTTTTTTTTCCTCTCCTAGGATCAGGAAGCCATGATTTGCAAATAGTTAAAAAAAAAAAAAAAAAACCTCATCAAAATCTCCAATATTTTTTACTCAAAGGTTCAAATTTTGTTCAAAAGGAGGTGGCGTAAAGTCAGTACAGTTCTGCAGTTGGCAGACCTTGCATTTTCCTGTTACTAATTGACATTGCTCTTCAAGATGGTAGTAATGTCTTCCTTGTGGACATAAAAGTGCATATTTGCAATGTATGAACAAGAACAGGTCCTAAAGAGAGGCGATGAGCTCTTCAAAGATTAAGTGAATGTGTTCTGCAACATGGTATCTGGGGCCAGGGAGGGGGTCTCCACATCTAGAAAGAGGAAATAGTTATCACTTTTCCAAGAGTCCTGAGAATTTTTCATCCTCCTAGGGACTTCTCAGGTAATCGCTTTCCTCAACTTATAAAAGTAACACTAATTCAAGTGTGATCTGATAGCGGCTCACATACATTTAAAAAATCACCATAATATTACATTCTCCATTTGTGAGTGACTACAAACCAAGGAAGGAAGGAAGGAGAAGAAAGGAAGGTCGTAATTTTTATTGCTTCCAAGGAATGAGTTAGTTTGAGGATCCTTTTATTCAGACTTTTGACCAAACAGACTTTCTTTTTCTTTGATAAGTATGAAGACTGTTGCAGCCTAGACTACTGATGGGTGTCTACATAAATTGGACCATTTAAAAAGATACTCCAAAAGGTAGAAATATTTTAGAAGACTGAATCAAGTTTCAATAGGGAGTAGTTTTTAAAGTAGCGGAAATTTTTTAAAAAAAGAAATTGTATTTAAAAAAGTTTCTTCCCCTGCAAACTTATCTAAATGTCAGTCCCAAAACCAAATTAATGCTGGGCAAGAGGCATATAGCTGGTATATAACACTATCTCATGCCTCTGTAGTGTGTCTCTAAAATATAAACCCACATTTCCCATGAGACTCTTTGTCCTCTGTTGGGAGGACAGATTAGGAATGCTAGTTAATCTGAGCAGGGATGGACAGATTTCTACCTGTGCTGCCTTTCAAAACTGAGATATCTCTCTTCCCTAAAACTCTTTTCCATTTTCCCATTTCAAAACCAGAATGGTTAGGGCTAAAAAGATTCAAAAAGTCTGCTCAAATCAAATATCTCCCCAGCACAGCTGCTGTTAAGTGACCCAACAAGTTCTAAAACAGGTTTACAGCCCATACATGACATGATTTTGCTATGAGTCCTCAATACCATATATTTCAGGAAAGCAACAATTTTTTTTTTTTTTAATCACCAAACTGGACTTCTCAGTACATCAGTCTTCAAAAGCAGCTAATATGGAATGAGCAGCAAATAGAAATGTTAAGTCTTAAACTGTCAGACTGAATATGGTGATTTAAGGTCATAATATGTGCCCACTATCAGTCCAATAGCCAAATAGCCACTATTAGAATACATGACTAGAGCACATCAACTAATCACTAGTTACTGCGAATTCAAACACAGCTCAGAGGACAAAACTGTAGGAAGATTGCCAAATAATAAAATACAATTATTATCAAGACAGAAGGAAGGAAGAAAGGGATAGAAAGAAGGAAGGAAGGATGGACGGACGGACCGACACAACCATTTAGCAACCTAATCTGTATATTATAAGGACCTACTTGGGTAAAGAGAAATGTACCCTTGGGCAAATATCTTAAGAAACAGTCAACTGCCATTGTAAAATTATGGTCTGTTTTATCTACAGAGTCTATCACACAGACAACTCCTTATAATTTAAGTCAACAACTAAAGTTTTTAGTTTTTACTGCCTTTCGATAAAGATCAGCTCTGAGGTGGAAATAAATATGAGGTGTGTCAAGTATTATGGCTAAGTTTCAATGGCTGGCCTTCAGAACCAATAATTCACCTCACACTTGAAAAACTTTTTTTTGGGGGGGGACCATATTTCTACATTTTGGTCCTGGTTCATTGGTATCCAATTTAAAAGAAGGAAGATGATAATAGAAACATTCACTCATGAGAAACCAAATTACCTTATAAAACTATATAAATTCCTAATTGTGAGTAATATTTTGAAATGCAAGAGTTGAAGTAAAAAAGTCTCAGCCTCATGGCTATCCATCTGTAGAACAGATTACAAGACACGTGAATTTGAGAGCATTATAGAAAAATGTTACTTGGAAAGAAAACATTTTCATGGGTAGCATTAAAAGTGTCTATCGTGTTCTTTTCCCCTCTTTGCCTTTCTGTTCCCCAATATTAGACCTTCCCTTGGCAAACTCACAGATGCGATCCCCTGCTGTGTAGCAGTAATGAGGAGCCTCCCCCTGGAAACCCCCACTGTCAGAGAGAAATCACCTTGGATGGGAGAGATGGGTCTCCAGCATCTCCCTTCTGAAGGGAAATGTTCATATAGACCTACGCACCCCAACTAGCTCCTCCATTTTATGGCCTGAGACACACAGGAAAAGAGAACCTCAAAGAAATCCTGCCTGTGTGCAGCATATGCTCAAACAAATTCAAAGAGGCATCCTAGATGAAATGCTCATGCGCTCTCTCTCTCTCTCTCTCTCTCTCTCTCACACACACACACACACACACACACACACCCCAATCTCTATCGCTGCCATTTTTCAGTGTCATTTCAATGGTTAACAACCTGAACTAATAGCCATTTTAAAACATGTCCCGAGCTTCTGGAGAGAACCCACTCCCCAACACCCATTTGTTTTTTGACTTTAGTATAATTCTGACCATCCTGATGGACTGACCGGCTCTGGGATTCTAACACGAGAGTGGACAAAATTTTTTTGTTGTTTGTTTTAATTGAAGGTCCTTAATGTGGGCCACATGTTTCTGGCGGTGATTTGGAAGTACAGAGAGGAGGCAGGGGCAGGGAATGCAAAGTGGTAGAGGGCTGGGGAGGGGAGGTTGTGGGGGGGAGTGGGGAGGGGCTGGATGATGAAAAGACCAGTTCCACAAGCAAAGCACATTAGCAACCCAGAGTGGAAAGGGCCGGAAGGAAAACCCACCCACCTCACCCCTGCGTTCATTCTATCAACCTGCAATTGCTGCAATCAAAACCATATGTCGGTTCTTCCAGATCTTTCTCACAGGACAAACATGCAAAGGGCCTCAGGCCTGGCGTTGCCATCAAATGGTAATTGATACCATATGAGCCACAAAATAGAAAAGCACATGCAAACAGCAACCTCTCTCGCTGCAACCCCCCCCCACCTCCCAAACCCCTCCTCGGCCCCTTGAGAGGGATGAAATTGCAGGTCTTGCCGGGCTGCTAAGTGCACGGTGCACCATGAAAAACAAGTGTATGCAGCTCCAGGAACCACCTGTAAATCAGAGAGAAAGGAGGGTCCGCTAGCCCAGAGCCGGTCCCAGAGAACAGGCGAAGGCGAAAGGTCACCCCAGGTTAACACAAGGTCATCGATCACGGGGAAAAATGAGCACAGGTGTGAAGCAGATCACAGGCCTGCGAGCAGGGAATGACCTCCCCGTCCCACGGCCACATCCGGCCTGGAGAAGCTGGTGCCCGCTAAGCCACATCTGTCTTCCTCTCCTGAAAGTGAGATAGTGGGAAAGTGGAAACCGCTCCCCAATTACAAGGCAATTAGAAGGCAAGAGACTCCAGTCCCGCATCTGCCGTCCCCTTCTGCGAAGCTCTTTCTGCATCCCATTGTTTTCATCGAAGGAAAAAAATATCCAGAAAACCTGCTGAGCTGGAGGTCCTGGCAGTGGCTGGGCGAATGTAATACAGTAGGTGAAACACGTCTCTTATTTCCACCGACACTGACAGACCACAAGTAGCGCGCAGCTCTCGCCTCTGCATCTATGTATTTTCTTATTAACTCGATCAGGCAGAAATTTGCAGAGATTTGTTTGGATTTAGAAGTCACAACAGAATGTCAGTTTTACAAACCAAGGCTCATTCTGTGGTGAAATGTACAGCTCTGGACCCGACCATTCACCGCACACATCTCTCTGCCCCAATTCCTTCAGCAGCCGCTTCTGAACACACAACCAACCGACTTACTCTAAACACACGCAACGGGTCTAATTTTTCCTCCTTCTGCCTATCCCATTATATGTGATATTTTAGTCTTATAGACCTTATGAAGTTTAAATATTTTCCAGATGGGACCAGGGAGTATAGAATCCTGTAAACACTCTAAGTTATAAAAAGACCAACCAAATACTGAGAACAGAAGAGAAAGACGATAGAGTAGTCTCCTCTTGCGAGCAGGAACCTCATGAACAAACACCGCAAACTGTAAGGGTGGGCAGATACCAACTCGCTTCTCCTTCCCCCCATATTCTCCAGGATTGGCTGATTCATCCTTCTTTAGGTTATGTCTATTTATATCTATTCTCATTAAAGCATCTCCCCCCCCCCCAAAAGACGATTCGAGCTCCATTTACAATTCAGTACATCTCCACAGTTAAAAAGAAAAGCATCCTTGCAACCCAAAGAGCACAGTCCCACAGAGGGATAGGGAGAAGGCCTGGCCATTGGGTCCCTTTGCCCAGATTCTCAGCAGTCGTCTCTTCCTGAACGTGTGGCCACAAAAATCCCTGGATAAGGGGACGTTTCCCAAGGATCCTCAGCCTAGAGGCGACGCAGGGCCATTCCTAATGACGCTCAGCACCGATCCAAGAGAGAGAGAAGTGAATGCACGAGGGGAGTAAAGTGACAAGGGCAGGGGATTAAAATGAAACTCCTGCCGCATGGCAGGGGAAAGAAGTAGGGCAAAGCAGGTGGGCAGCGTGGAAGCCAAGCGACACAGGGGAGCTCACGAGGGGTCCGATCAGGCAGGCTCGGGATAACCACTCTGGGGAGACTCGGACCTTACCTCTGCTTTCCCTTCGTGGTCCAGTCAACAGAACCCTGTATCTGAGAATCTGCATTGTTTAAATTTCAGCCTGTGCTGCTGTTTGATTGGTCGGACATGGCTGGCAGCATCAGAACTGCAGTCTGACAGACAAGGAGCAAGCGGGACCACAGCACAGAATTCATAATGGGAGGGAGAGAGGGAACTTCATGCTGGATATATGAACTCAGACCCGCAGATGTCTGCCGCAAGGCCTGGGGCTCGCCTAGGGGTGGGAGGGCCTAGGAAGGGACTGGGAGGAGGGCAAGGAGAGGGGGAGGTGGGACAAGCCCAGCCGCCAGGATGACCAAGCACGAGGCCTCCCCTGGATGGAGCCGCATCTGGACCACGTTTAGCAGCGTCCCTCTCGCCACTCCCAGTTCCTCCCGGGGACACAGGAGGCTTCTCTCCCTCAGTGCCTTCTTCACAGGGGCAAAGTGGGGTTTCCGGTTTGGGATATGGTGGTTGTCCTCTCCTTCCCTTGTTTTTCAAAATTGCTGACATTTTCCAGAGGACACAGAAGCTGCTAACGAGAAGCCAGTGGACGAGAGCCTGCCATCCAGATTTTTCCTGGAGACAGGAAAGGTCTCCAACGTGATGACACGCTCTATCGGACAGCAAAAAGGCCAACAGGAGGAGAGAAGACAAATGTACAGGGTTGGGAAATGGTGAAGTGGCTGGAGAAAGAATGGAGCAGAGAGAAAAGAAAGGAAAAAGCTTGAAACGGGGGAGGACGGAGGTGGGGTGTGTCTTCATTCTGACCCAAGTGCCTGTTTGCCTCCAGGCCAGCAGGAGCCACTGAGAACAACCGTGGTTGGCCAGAGATCACTCTCTACTCTCGCCATCTTGCTCCCGGGAGACACACACACACACACACACACACACACACAGCCTGAACCAGTCGACCAGCCAACAGGTATGACTGAATTTACCTGCTATAAATGTTGGGTCATTTCCCCCCAAGAAAATTTTTTATTTAGAGTTTTCACTTCCAAGAAAGGATCGATTGGAACACTGGCCTTCAGGTCCCTACTATCCTAAATCATGACTGTACAGCTCTGGGGGAAAAAAATTAGTAAAATTTTAAAATCCAAGCAGAATTCTCCAATGCTCAGCAAAGAACATTATTTATAAATGGCCTCTTCCCCAGCATTATTTGCTCGCAGGAGTTTTGAGAAGGTACCACACATTTATTGCAGAAGAAAACTAAGGTACAGCGAGGGTAACAGAGCAATTAAAAGAGAGAGAGAGAGAGAGAAAGAGAAGAGAGAGATGGATAAAAGTGTCAAGAAATCAAGGATAAAATAAGGGCCCGAGAGACTGGGTTATCACAACGAGCCAGGTAAAGGGACAGAGACATAAGATGCTTCGGCTGAGGGGGAAGGAAAACATCAACGCAACGTGAAAAGCAAGACTCAATAAAAATCCTGCAAAAACACCACCACTCATTTAACGTCCATTTGAAAAAGTAAAATGGCCAAACCGGGCACAATAAATCCATCTAGTTCAAAATGAAATAAAGATCCCACCATAGTCTTCGCCCCTCCCAAGAAAGAAAAGAGAGATCTCATTTCTTCCCTTCATTTTGAAGACACCGGTGACACAAAATTAACTTCTGTGAAATAAGGCTAGAAAGACATTCAAGTGAAGCCCGAAGAGGCAAGGGGAGGGAATGAGCATAAAGGAGGTGTATCTAAAAATGAGAGTAGCAAAGTAGGAAGAAAAATGAATGCAAACAAAACCAGAGGGTTGGTGTGAAGCAAGTTCTAGGCAGAAGGAGAAGCCCGGGGAGAAAGAGGTGCTCAGAGGGTCGGGATTTCATTTGGAGACGAGAAGTCTGATGTGCCATGAGACATACCTATGTGGGTACACAGATATGACTGAAAACAGAATCCACAAGGCAGGCTGCAGAAATGGGACAGAGGTTTAAGAGGATAAAGGTAACGCAAAAGAGATCAGAATGGAACTGGGAACACAGAATGCAGTCTGCCAGGAGCAGAAGGAAAGTTCCTTAGGATCTCTAGAATTACAAATACAATTTTGCTAAAGGTACATACCACCGAAAACACCGTCACAGGCTGGGGAGACTAGATGAAGACAACCTCATGCATTTCTTGCCTCCACTTTCTAACTTTAAAGAATCTCCCTAATCTCCAGGATCTGCTTGCAATTGCATGAGACAACAATAAACATATGACACAAGGGCCTCACTTCCCATACGATTCCTGGTCAGAAATGAACCTGGCAGGGCAAACGGAATCTGGGAGGGCGCTTTTCATTACCCATGATATGCAAGGTGCAAGCTCTCTTGGAAGAAATACTGATCAAGACCAAAGGAAATCTTACAATCTCCATTCATGACTCCATGAACTAAATACACTAAAGAGCAGGCAAGAGAATGTCATTTGAGAAGACAGCATTTCTGGCACCGGTCCTGAGACCCTGACCAGCCTTTCAAGCTCCGGGGCCTCGTGTTTTAGTCCAGCAGAGGCTCCAGTGGGTTTCACCAATAAACCGTTGGTAATGGTATTATCTGGTGGAAAAGTCTACAGCTGTGTAAAGCAGGAAGACGCGGGATGACAGCAGTTTTCAGGTGCTGAGACACAATAAAAACAATGAGGAAAGAAAATGTTTGCTTTTTACGTCAACGGAGATGTCAGTGCCCATTAATAAATCTATCTGCTAAATCTACTCTTATTCATGTGGGACATCACCAATTTAAAGTAAAATAAATTATCTTTAATTAAATGGAATCGTCTTCCTCCCGCTATCATCCCCAATTATTACATTCTAATCAGCCCTTCAGGGAGAAGGCACGAGAGAAGGCTGAGAGACACACTGACTACAAACAATCTCTCTTTCTGTCAAGTGATACAATTTTTATCTTAATTATTGTTTATAACTGTAATTTTTTGAATATAGTGAAAGCTACAAAAAGTTTATCATTTATGGGGAGCTGGGGAATGCTCTATGGTCACTTCCCCACTTTCCCTTTACTTTTTCTGTGTGAAAATGTCAGGATTCCAGGGAAGCCGTTACAGGCTCAGCAAATTAACTATTTAAACCTAATCTGTTACTTTTATTTGCAGCACAAAAGCACCAGTTTTAATTAATACCTTACAATGTATAGCACTAACTGAGTGCCAGCTATGGTATTTTTAGGTTGTTAGGGGGTCACTGAATGATATCAATTTATGTTTCCCCAAGAATGGCATATACACTTTAAATGTTAGGACACGTAACTGCGGAAAAGGAAGAGGCTGATCCACTAACAAATATGCAGTGACTTTCACTGTCCCGGCTCCCCGCGACCCGGCACCCCTCTTTTCTCGCTTTTTTTTTTCAAACTGCACTCAAACTCTAAGAAATGTTATGTGTTTTAACCTAGGGATCTGTATGAAGGACATTCCATCTCCAGTTCTCATACTGAAGCAATCCTGCCCTCCAAATGAAATGAGTGACATCAACAAGCCAATCTAATTGGGGCTCGCCCCTTCCCCAATGGCACGGAGGTGAAATATTTTCCCAAGAGTAATGAAGGATGCCTTTAGGGGCAACTGAGTCAAATCTCTGCACAGAGGTTGTAATGGTGCCTGCTCCATCATTCTGCTTTTGTTATTTGTTTGTTTGTTTCACTTTTAACTGTGGACTATTGTGAGGGCGGGGAATTTTCTTTTAGCTTTCTATATAACAATAAAATTAACCACTGAAATTGGGAAATTGATCTTCTGTCTAGAATAAATAGGTGGGGGTATTGACTGTTTTCTGACTTAGTGTCACTTTTAAAAAATGTATTTTTTCCAGGGTGTAGTAGTACTGTTTTCATTTAGTATTGCCTTTGATTTGCCGCCTACAGAAGTAAAAAAAGAAACCACAGCTATACAAGCCTGCTGACTTTCTTATAAAAGAACCAGTTTTAAACTTGTTTATACTACTGATTCCAAATGAATTCAAGATGGTGGCTAGTTAAAGAAAGAGAACCCATGCCAGGAAGTTTGATCAAAGAACTTCAATTCAGCAATGTTCAGTTTTAATTGACCACTAATTAAGCTACATTAGTCCAAGAAAGGTCTGTATCACTTTGAGTAATAAAGAAAAGAATTAATTTAACCCTGTGTCAGTCAGCTTTAGTAAATTCATCTGAAAGCAACTTCTCAAACGACAAGCATGAAAGAGGTGTCTCGTGTTAAATGCCAAAAGTGGTCTACAGAATTCAGAGAGGACCAGAGACTCAGTTTTCAAGTGCATTTGTTACTTTGCTAGTGATGTCACCTTGCAGGTATAATTATCTTCATTACAGATACAAAGATGTCAGCTTTACTCCCTGGGTTGCAAAGGGTTGCTTTAAAATTGGATTCAAAACATGGCATCATACCAGCCACAGTTTTAACTTTCCTGTATTCTAGACAAAAATAGAGTGGATTTGCAAAATCATGAGAATTTTCAAAGGCTTGGAACTCTCCTTCTGGGAAAAGTGAGCTGAAGACTAGGGGGAAAAAAAAAAACAACTGCAGCAACACCACCAGAAAAGCTCATTATAATTAGGAACCACAAGCTATGACAAGCATGACAGCAGCATTTAGAAGTCCACGTGTTAAAATAGTTCATTTCTGAAAATCCAGTCGCAAAATTTTTCTTCCGTCAAAAAATTTTATGTTCACAATTCTAATTAGGAAAAAAAAAAAAATCTCAGGAAGAAAAAAAAAAAAAAAACCCATAAAACAGCAAAACCCCATTTCGGGATTTAACATCAAAATGTAAGACATAGGAATACATTGCTTTACAACTTGGTGTTTATGACTTTTAAAGTCCTGCGCGTTAACCAAGAGGTAAATTCCCTACGGTCACATGGCAAATATAAAATAGTGAAATATGTTTACATTTTAAAAAGAAACCCAAATGTCAATAGTATACTGGATTTTATGTTATAGCAATAACCCCCGCCCTTCATGCCTATAGGAAGAGCACTGAATCTCTTACAGCACGGAATGCCGCCAGGGCCAAACACCCTTCAAGAGGAATATCCTTATGGCCTCAATACACATTATATTCTGTCTTAATGATTTCTGGCAACCAACTACTGCATTTTGTACAATAGAATTTAATGAATAATATTTTTTTTTTTTACATTCTGCCAGTACTCATTAAAATGCACTTGTTTGTGAAATGCAATAACTAGCTACTACATGAAACCAAAATATTAATGCAAATTGGCATTTCTAAGTTTAAAGCAGTATTTGCATAACGGGAACTAAACATGGTACAAGCTGAAAGAGTGCACAGAACACAAATGCCTCTTAACACCATAATTATTAACGAGAGAAATGATGGCTTGCTTACACCATTAGAAGCCCAAGGAGAAAGCATCTGCCAGGATGTGCCATTATGGGCTCCTGGTGCTCCCGACAACAGGATGATGGGAGAAATTCTGCAATCATCTAATCTATTAAAGTAGTATAGGTACAAGCACAAACACACTCATTCCCCGTGCTTAATATTCGAGGACCAGCCATTCATCTAGTGCCATCCATAGTTACAAGGGAAAAATAATCGATACAATTTTGAATGTTCAAGTATGAATGAAAAGTGGTCATGAGCGCCATTAACACTCATCAGGCACATTTCTTCCAACTGAGTGATGCAGTGAAAAGACATATTTTTATACATCCATTTATTCTACAAATAATATCCTATTGGGCTACTTTGGAGAGGAGAACCCCTGAGCAACTTAACATTAGAACGAGTTCCCATACTTACTGTCTCAACCAAGAAATGTCATTGGAGCACCTCTCTGTGCATGCTGCTGTGTTAATCCTTAAGGGGAAGATAAAGAGTTAAAGTTTGTCTTCCCGGGCACCTCCCTGGCTGAGTCTGTAGAGCCTGCCACGATTGATCTCAGGGTCCTGAGTTTGAACCCCACATTGGACATGAGTATTACTTAAAGAAAGAAAGAAAGAAAAAAGCTTATCTTCCAAATGCCTGAAAGCTTGACAGTGACAGGGAGATGTGAAAATTTCAAAATACGAAGTCAGTCAGGTTAGGACCTAAATGAGTGGTAAGGATAAGACCTACAGACTTTTTAATCTATTATCAAGAGATATTTAGATTACATGAATAAATATATAGTATTTTTATTTTAACACATATTTTTATTTTAATAAAAATAAATATTTTAATACTATTTTTTAGCAGAACAACCGGAAGGCAGGTATGAGCTCTTCAAATCTCGTGGAGGCCAACTCTCGGTGAACCTTCTACTTGAGGGCCATGCCTAACTGTCTGTATACACAGGGGCATGTATGATACACGCTTGAGTCATTTACTTGGCTTGGTTGCCTACAGTATACTAAAAAGGGTATAAAGATTCCTTAACACGTGGCCACTCTTTGGGAAGATTTCTCTGATTCAGAGAAAGGTCATTCAAGGGCTGATGCCTTTGAAAAGTCTGTCTACACTAAGCTTCAAATTTAATAATAAAGAGATGACAATAGATGGGATAAGTGTTCACTAAAATGTGAGGTAGCCTTAAAATATCAATTTTTAACTTCAAGTGTTTGCTGACTAGAAAGCTACAAAAAAATTGAAAAAAAATATACTCTAGTTCTGTTACAGTTCATAAGAGGTTAAGCAAGTGGCTTGATCCTATAACACTTCCATTTCCCAGACCAGCCCTATTAGAATTTTCTACAATGATGCCCATATTCTGGATCTGTGCTATCCAATATGGTAACCACTAACTCCATGTGACTACTGAGCACACGAAATGTGGCTAGTGTGACCAAGGAACTAAATTTTTAAATTGCATATTAATTAATTTACATGTAATGTTAATAGCTACATGTGGCCAGTGATGACCTCACCAGACAGAGCATTCCTAAGTCGAGGAATGGCATAAGAACATTCAGACCACCTATCGTAGTGGAATGCAGTAAGGATTAAGCGAGAAGGTGCTTTAGAAAGGCTCCTAAAAAAACTGAGGTCTGCAAGTGTGGTTTATTAAATATTGATTATTACCAGAATAAAATATTAACTGTGAGCTTTATTTTAGCTGTAAACCACTTTCTTAAAAATTAAAAAAAAGTCACAATGAGATTGATTTTGTACTCTGTAAATGTCTGACTTAAATACCACACAAGCAAGCTTCCTGTAAAAACAATGTGTAAGCAAGTCCTGTTCTACAACTATTTAGAGGATGCTCTTGGGTATATGGAATATAAGAAAATTCTTGAGAGCCCAGCATAGATAATCAGGGATGGGTCAAAACTGAAAACAAGGCTAATGGTTCCTCAAAGAGCTTTGACTTCAAGTAAATTTGCAATTAGAACAAAAATTACCATCTCCCAGAAACAGAAATATTCAAATCAATGAAGTGATCACCAAAAAATGGTCATCTTTATTACTTGCTTGGCACACAAAAAGATGTTACAAGTTTGCTTTTCAGTTCACTTTGAGTACAGACAACCCTTTACAACAAAACGTGGAAAAAAAAAAAAAAACCGTGGAAAACTAACAGAAATAGAAATAGATGCCAACTTCGGGCAGTCTTGCAAGACGGTTTCAGTTGTACGGGCACAGAAAAACCCAAAGGCATCACTGTGATTTTCCTAGAACCCTGGTGTACCAAATGGACAGGGAAACGGAGACATTCTCAGTCCAGAGTCTGAGGATGCTCGTGGGGTCGAAATGAAATATAACCACCAATGGGTTAAGTGATGAGAGTCTGTACTCCAAAGACAGACTGCAAATCAGAGCTGCCACTCCCGTGCCCAGCTGCCGTCTCTACTCTGATAGAACCTTGTAGAGCATGGGGAGGAAATTGAAGAGTGGCACTAGTTACTGTCAGACTTGGCAGCTCTCTCCAAACCTTGGCATCTAAGAAGTGAGGTGTGCTTCTGGGTTCTACAAGTTGGCAGGTGTAAGACTCTGCCACCAGATACCGCCACCTTCCTCCACAGGGTGCTAGGGGAGGCAATCGAGGTTTCAAAATCACTTCCAAATCACTGCCAGGAATTATCCAACACTGATGGGAAGCACAGCAGTGGCAGGAAGAGAGATCCCCAGTTGTGAGTGGATGAAGAAGCTGCATTATTGGGAAAGCTGAAAAGAGAGGTTTTCATGTTGGTTCTCTGCTTTTTATCTCAGCACAGAGGATATATTTAATGATGATGCAAATAATGTCCTTCATGCCAAAAATACTTAAACGTAGTATTATTTTCTTTATGCTAATTTATTTCCTTCTTTGCCTCTTTATGACCTACAGAAAAAAAAAATAATTAAGGGTAATAAAACTCTCTTTTAGGCTGATTCTGAAAAATTCACAGTTACACGGAGAGAGTGTTCAAGGTATTTTGAAAGGTAAGATATAAATATGTATTTAGGGTAGGAGAAATGTACATTATTGACTCAACATATTCTAACAGCTGCTTTGAAGTCATTCCAGTTGGTTCACAAATAATGTTCTACATTTACAACACTTCACATAAAACCCCACATTTCCATGGTAAATGGTAGAAATACCTGGACAATACTATCGTGTGCTATGCCAGTGAGAGAGAGAGAGAGAGAGAGAGAGAGAGAGAATTGATACCGAAAGAAAAGAGAAGCAAGCTACAATCACTTGTAAGGTGGCTCACCATGCCAGCACGTAATTATTAAGGCCCAGATATGTTACTCCCAAAGCAGGGCTTCTTGGCACAGCACTAGGGAAGGGCTGACCCTTACACTGTGGGGGATGACCGGTACCCTTGGCCTCTAGACACCAGAGGCAAGCTCACGCCCTCCTACTGCAGTTGTGACAATCACAAATGTTCCAGATATTGCCCTATGTCCCCTGGGGGGCACCGCTGTTCTAAAGATACATGTTTGTCATCTCAGTCTGCCAACAAACGTCCACTCTGATTGTCTTGACTCTTCATAGTAACAGCGGCAGTCACTAGGAGTATCTCCCTTCCGCCAAACCAGTAAACACACATTTATACTCATGATCACTCAGGACGGGACACTTTGACCTTGTGATCTCGTGGTGCGCATCAGTCCTGGCCTCCAGCTCCAAAAGAAATGAACCGTGTTCATTCTGGAACTTTTGGAACCATTCTAAACTATATACAAAAGTCAAACTAATACATTGTGTATCAATTTTTGATGAATAAGCAAGTTTTGAGCAATAAATAATTGGCATTATCTACTGCTCTCTAGTTATGTAATCTACCATCCAACCACCCACCCATCCGTACTTTCACCGACCCAGCCATACATTTATCATCATAAAATCTGTCATGCTTTCCATTCTGATGGAGTTACACAGGTAAAAAGCCCAGGACCAGTCAAAGAGTTTAATCTACGTAGCTCCCTATTGGCAATGCATCTGTGAAGGCACTATTACCTAGACATAATGCCACATCAGGCCAGCTGTAGGTTTTATTCACTACATCATCTACTTCGAAACGTGAAATTATCTCCGTATCTAAATGTGCCGAAGTTTTCTTAGAGTGCTTACTTTGGGAGATAGGTCATCTACTGCTACACTGAAGGTTCCAACACTTCCAAAAAGAATTCCAAGGCGGATAATCCTGAGAAGATCAACCGAAAGCAAGAAGCACCATCTAACTCTTCAAACAGGTTAAATGGGATCAGCAAAGTGAACATTAAAAATGTATTAAAGCCTCCAAAAACAAGTGCTAGCCTAAAACTACTTGGGCATAATTTATTTCTCCTTTTTCATCTGTTTTTCTTTTTTTCATCATCTGAAAATGATGGAGGAAAGGAGCCATAAAACCAAAACTTCCTCCATAAGGAAAAATTTAGTATGGTTTGCATTTCTCAATGTCATATCTGGAAGGTAAAAAAGTTTAGAGGTTAGGCTCTCATAATGATTCATGTAAGTCATACAAGCCTTTCTTGGGGTTAATTAAGTCCACTGAATTCTAAGAGGTTTTATTAGCAGAACTGACACTATAAAGTTGGGCCAAGAGGATCTGCTATTAGATGAAATCTCTAAAAGGTAAACGCATTTACCTACCCCCATCTATTTCCAGCAGTTTGAGCTCACTCCCTGAAAGGTCTGCTGCACTTTGCAACCTCTGGGAAGTGGGATTACCAGATTCACATCAACATATCTAATTTTACAGTTACCTTATTTAAGTTTTTAATACAGCACAGGTCTTTTTCTCAGGTGTTAATAGAAAAATCAATTTTAAGTCACAACAGCTGTGATCATTTTAAATATCACAGCTGTCATGAGTTGAAAATAACCATTTGAGCATACACATTTCTGCAGCAAATGTAACAAAATGAAAATACGATGGGATTTTATCTTTTACTCCCTCTGAAGCTGAATGTCTAATACAATAGTAGAGTAATAACTTATTTGCTTTTAAAATAAAATCATGCTCCCATTTCTTTGCTGACCTAGCCAAAACAGATGGCTTAAAAGAACAGAAAAGAACAGCACGGTTAGCATATACTCCTATGGAACTAACTGTAGAACATGTTTAATTATGGAAGTAGTATTAACTCTGGAAAGACGGAGTTAAATAGTTGATATCAAAATTGAGAGTTCATTTATGTAAACATTTTGCTGCGAAGCCAGGGGGAGATTAAATGGGATCCATGCTATACATGAAGTGTTATTAAAATCTAGGAATTTAAATGATTATACAGGACAAAATCTAAACTCCTATGAATAGTGTTAACTAGTAGCTTCCAGGAAAGAAGGCCATGTTAACCACTTTTTTTTTTAACAAACTCAAACTATCTGTTGGATGGGATTAAATAAAGATACTTTCCCCTCTCAATCTAAATCTAAGGTCATTACATTTTAAAGAATATTGTGACATTCCTCAAGAACCTAAACAATAGTAAAAAGATTAAAAGAAAAAAAAAATCAGGGCGTTATTTATCCCACTGGCTACAGAAACTTTAGACTTCTCTGTGAGATTAATGGTGGACAATGAACACCTTCAGAAATTCTAGAATTATATTAATGAACAATCATTGCCACCTCAGTGACAGGGAGGAACATGGTTCAAATGCCTGAAAAATTAAATTGTATGATTTAGACAAGGACCTAAACTAAAGAAACAAATACAGTTTCAAACCAAAGCATTGGCAACGTTACACAATTTACATTATTGTTTAAAAAATACACTCAAAAGTCTACCAACCTGCTGGCCCATATACAACCAGAAAATAAAAATCTAAAGTATTTCCACCCCAGATCTACCTTAAATTCTAAATCAAACAGTTCTACCTACATTAACCTGATGCCCCTCTTCTTCCCTTATTTTTTTTTTTTCCCCTTCCAGACTCACAGGGTGGAGAAGAGAGTTGGCATTATTTGTACCTCAACGACTTCTACTAAAAAAGCTCAGAGCCCCCCATTCTGCCGAGGGAGGCTGGGTGCAGCAGGTACAGGAGAGCCCTACCATCCCCAATTATTTGCATATTAATTTCAAAGCTGCATGAAAAACATTGTAGGCTTTTAATCATATCAACACACAAAAAGGCACTACAAAGTGAAACTACACCTGTTAAACATTTATCCCCACCCCCACATCACACAAAGGAAGCCTAAGAAAACAGCATCCTCACTGCTCCTGGGTGCTGAGCCTCCACTTCTGAATTGTAATAACAGGTGCAGAAATAATAATGTGCTGGGCAATCAACTTTTTTCCTCTGATTTGTCAGTTTAGCTTAATAATGCCATTAGGAATGTAAACATTTCTGCAATTTATATTTAAAAGTCAATAAAATAATGGGGTGCAGAATTTATCCTTTTTAATTTTTTAAGTAATACATTTGATTATTTTAATCACGTCAGTACTTAACTGGATGGGGTTTAAATATGCATGTAACATCAATTTAATTTGTTTTATTCGTTAGAAAAGCTATTGAGTAATACAGCATTATTCTCCTTAAAAAAAAAAAAAAAAAGCATACGTTCTGGGGGAAATGGGAGTGTAGACACTTCCACTTTTTGCTTCCCCTCTTGGAGATGGGAATCCAGTGCCTTCCGAACATCTCTCATGATGAGCATTTTAAAATGGTAACCAAAGATGTGAGAATCCAAGACACACTCACAAGATGGCTAACAGGAAAAACAGGGGGGGCGTTTCCATACTGTGGATAAACTTTATTGGGGCTCCAGTGATAAGACTGTGGTTGGTAAACGCATCAACTATTTTTAAAATGGTGTGAGAGTGTTCCTCAACATAGCAATTCCCACTTGAACAGGATTATTACTGGTGCAGTATTCAGTACTCTATAATTCTCACCCTTAGGTTTGTGGAGGTGAAAAAGCCAAGTCAAATGTTAGCCTCCACTCTTAACATCCCCTATTCATTTTCAGGTCAGCTACAATGGAAGCAGCTGGAACTCGACTCTCCCCAGTCTGTCCCACCAATTACCTCAACGTGCCCTCTCTCAAGAGGAGTATAATTTGGTCTCCTGGAAAGCACAGCCCTAGGTCCCTGGAGAATGCCAAAGCCTGCATTTTTTTGGTGGAGCCTGAAATTAGACCATCATCCATACTGCTCCCACCCTTGACTTCTGAGGTGTTTTAAGCCCACTCTTTATCCCAGGTGGGGGAGGGGAGGGGGTCTGCCTTTTAAAACAGTACGCTCTCCCAAATAAAATGTTATAGGTGTAGTATCCCTTTTAAGTCACTTTTGAACAAAGTGCCCTGATTAGCATGTGCAGATTTCTTTAAGAACGAAGGAAGAGGAATTTGAAGAAAACTAAACAGAGACTTGATGCAACACAGAACTTAAAGACCAAAGTATCAGAAATGTGAATTCTTCAATTCTAATCAGAACATGGTCTTGTGACAGAAATGCATCAGCTAATAAATAAAGACTATAGTCTGCACCCAAGGCCATGGTTCCTTCAGCGCTCTCCCAAAGTTTAAGTGGAGTAATGCGTAACTCTCTAACTGTGTTCACGCCCCAAACCGGTAAACTCAACTTTAAGAAATATTCCTCAGAAGAATAATTTTCTTTTGCCTAATAAAAGGCAACAAGTTGATATGCCTAAGATGATACATGTGCCAGTTTATTATACATTCAAAAATGTCAAAAAAGTCTCTAACTAGGAAGTTTCCCCAAAATCCCAGGCATTAACTTTTTAACAGATCACTTCATACTTCAAAATATGATTATTTTACAGAAGTATCTTTTTCAGTTTTGTCACTGTTCATCTGTGTTTCTTAGTTAACATATAACTGCTTTTTTTAGGACTATGATTTCCTGAATAGATGCTAAATATTTAAATATTTTATGAATACACAGATCCAAATTTTTTTTTAAATTATCAATAGTGTTACCACATACAACTTTACCTGTGTCACCCTACAGTTATGTTTGAAGCATTAGGGGCTAATTTAAAACCAATCAAATAAAAACAAACTCTGGGAGACTGAAAGCTAAAATGACCTTAAAATTATATTGACTGTGAAGTATGAGTTGTTTTTTTTGTTTTTTTGTTTTTTTTTTTTTTGGTAACCCTGATAATACTGGAGAAAAACGAAAAAAATTTAAAAAAGAAAAAAGCCTAGCAAACTTTTGTATGTCTGTCCTGAAATTCTCAATTATAAGACTTGCATTTAGGTCTGCTATGCAAAACGAATAAGTCTTGACCGCATTTTCTTCCTACGATAAAAAATAAACTTGAATTTTAGCAACTTTTAAAATTGCCACAATTATATCTAAAATCTATATATTTTCACTGGATTCAAAGTTAGGATTTAAAAAAGAATTAACCTCATGCTGGCAGGTTGCTGACCACGTGCATGACCTACATGGTGATTCCAAAGGAATCACGCCAAAGCATTTTTTTTTTTCCTCCTTTGGTGGCATCACTGTGATAGTTTCAAGCAGGCTTGGAAACACATTCATACAACATTCATAATAGTGAAAAATGGCAATGTCTAAAATCCAACTGTGATTTTAAAAAAATTAAAAATTAAGTTGTAAGAAAGAAATCCCTAATCCTCACCCTTCTCCACTGGTACTGCAATTTTCGTAAAACAAAACAAAACAAAATAAAAAAAAAATAGGGAGTGTAATGCAAACCACATTTATAGTGGAAGAGGAAACAAACAACTATTCAGCACAATTTCCTGTAGATCAGTTGGAAAGGTATTTAAAGCCTGCACTAGTTATTAGATCTTTTTTCCTGGCCACTTTTCTCCCCAGCCCTCTTCCCCCTGTGTTTCAATATCTTTCCTCCAAATTCTCCTTGAAACAATGCCATCGTCTCACGCTATAAGGATGCTTATCAATTACCAACACTAAACCTAAAACGTTCAGACCTACCAGAAATTAGGGATTAAATAAATTTAACCCAATATGTAACCAATCCACATTTTCTTTCTAAGAAATTAGCCCCAGAGAAATGTTCAAAGTGGCATCTGTGAATCTCACGCAGGGGTTTTGGAAATTTAATCAGAGGCAGGAGAGCAAGATGTAGCCACAATATCAAGATTAAGCGTCTGGTGAATTTTTACCAGCTTAGTCGTAAAGAACAAAATCAACATAATTTTGTTCTAAGCAATCAAGCACAGAAGAAAAAAAAATAAAATTTTCATTGTTATTTTAAAATGGGTAAATTAAAATGCTTTATACGTCAACAATACCAAAAAGTAAGCTCAGTGAAAGGAAGTTTTTCCTGTATGTTTTTTCTCTGGTATGTTTTGTTTTCTTCAATCAGTGGGGAATTGAAAAATTATATTAGTTTGTGACCTAGCAAATTTTTGCTCTGTACCACCAGCAGCTAAACAATAATTTTAAAAAGTAATGCTTTTATGCCAGCTACTTTCATTTATAATCATGGTTCTGAGAATAGCTAAGTATGTGAAATATCTTTCTAAAATACTAAAAGCAATTTGCATAGTTGATAGTCAATACACGATTGAAAACTTTTACAAACCAGTGGCTCTTCTGCAAGAGGGTGGAGGCTACCGGAATCAGTGTTGAGGTTTACAAAGAAAGGGCCATATGTAAATAGTACTGGAAGATATTAATACTGGTGTTATTTAAATATTAAGCTTTTTATGTTAGCACTTCCTGTGGTACAAGGGAAAAAAAAAAAGCTGAACACTCCATATCCTAATTTTTACTTGAAAAAAAAAAATTTAGGTGGCTGACTGAGACGGTCTCTTATTCACAGGTAAACTTTTTTCTAAGAATGCATTCCCCACTGAAGTGAGTCTGATGTTAAAATGTTCCTGGGTTGGTTTTTTTTTTTTTTTCCATCTTAAGCAGGAATCATGAAATTATTTCACTTTTTTGGCCTCGATATCAGAAATAATCAACCTCCATTTTCATCTCTGAACTTCAGGGAGTTGAAAAGCTGCATAATATGACCAACAGTCAGAATATAAACATGGAGAGCTCATTACCATTTACTTTCTGAGATTTGATGACTTGACAAATAACTATTTCAAAACAACTAGTTTGAAACATGGTTCGAAGCTTGTTAGTATAAAGCAAAAAGAGCAATTACAATAATTATAGGTTTCTCTATACGGTTTAACACATGCACATGCTGGCGAGAGATGATGATGTGATCTTAAATTACCATTAGGAGGAAATTTCGCCACTTTTGTTTTCAATTTCATTTGCCATAATTTTATCTTTGTGGAATTGCTTTATTTTTAGGTATGTGGAAATCTGACCAAATAATTACTTATTAAAATTCTTATTCAGTGAATAAGAAGATGGAAGCAAATACAAAAATCAACATTTCGAGCAGGACCTAGACGTACAGTGGACCAGGTAACGCCTGATCCCTCTCATAGCCTGTGTGAGGACAGACACAGCCACACAATCTGATAGATGCTTACACTCCTAACACTTACAATAAACTGGACTTCTTTTCTCTGCAAAGAGCCTGTCTCCCCAGAGGGAAGAAATAATACTTTCAAATTTTTTATTGGGCTGAAAATGGGATTCATGTGTATTTAAACCTCTAGTCCATAAAGAAAAGAAATCACAAAAATGATCTGGTTAAGTTTTGGTATTAAGCTCTCACCTGAGGAGGAGCTGATTTTCAAAAATACATTCTGGTTTATAGACTGGATTTATTCATTGATAGTTCTAGTGTTATGATATTTTGTAGGTCTTGGCATCCTAAAGTCCACACTTCAGACCAGCTCCAGTGAGTCAGAGAAATAAGAAAACAATTTGCGTGGGATAATGGTCACAGAAACACTTCATAACTTAAAATAATAGAAAATTCACATTTTCCTTTGTCTGTCCTAAAACACCATCGACTCTAATATTTCTCTTGCTAGTGAGTTAGAGGGAAACTGATTTTACAAACCCTACAGTTGCCAGTTCAAAAAGAAGAAATCACAATCGTTGTAATGCTTAATTGTACTCTTCCAACGACCTACAATCACAGTGTTTTGGAATGATTTTACATTTTTCTTCTTTTGTTTATTCACAGGGAAAACCTGCTTCCTCTGGCCTCTCTCAGTTCAGAGAGTTCAAACTGAATTTAAACAAGTAATTGACTTGTCACTGGGAAAAAAAAAAAAAAAAAAAAAAGGAGGAATTCAGTGCTGTGTTGTCTTCAGAGGAAAGCTTGTGTAACAAATAGCTGATCACACTTAACTCCAACAATTTAAGTTAAAACACACACTGGTCATATGCGCACATACACACAGAAATGCATAGATAACTCAAATCCAAAACAACAAACGAAACTCAAGAAATGTAAAGTCTCTTCGATAGGCATTTCGAACAATTAACTCATGGCATACACAATCTCCACAAGATGTCTGGCACCAAATCAAAAGCCGCTGAATGCAGAATTACAGCCAGTACAATACACACTGTAGGATCAACAAGAATCTGCTTCCCCAGTGTATGCATGAAGGCATTTTAAAAAATGGTATAGAATTGGCCCCATCCAAGGAACACTTACAACTGGACCTTGCTGTCTGCTTCAGAGCTAAAATGAAGAACTAGTAACCATTCCTGGTTTCAAAAGCTTTCTGCTAGTGTTCCAAATGGCTATTTTTTCTAACTATAATGTATGTACAATTTGCTTCTTTCTAGTGTTTGAATCAATAGAGATACACATCACCAGATTTGTTTTTAATAAACGCCTTAAAACAGTTCCTATAAATACATTTCCTGTGACAGAGCG